>NW_027325171.1:97500-107500 GCF_028372415.1 Notamacropus eugenii | reverse complement strand
CCTAACCCTAACCCCTAACCCTAACCCTAACCCTAACCCTAACCCTAACCCTAACCCTAACCCTAACCCTAACCCTAACCCTAACCCTAACCCTAACCCTAACCATATCCCTAACCCTAACCCAAACCCTAACCCTAACCCTAACTCTAACCCTAACCTTAACCTTAACCCTAACCCTAACACTGACCCTAACCCTAAACCTTAACCCTACCCTAACCCTACCTCTATCCATAACCCTAATCCTAACCCTAACCCTAAGCCTAACCCTAACACTAACCCTAACCCTAACCCTAAGCCTAACCCTAACCCTAACCCAAACCCTAACCCTAACCCTAACTCTAACCCTAACCCTAACCTTAACCCTAACCCTAACACTGACCCTAACCCTAAACCCTAACCCTACCCTAACCATACCCCTATCCATAACCCTAATCCTAACCCTAACCCTAAGCCTAACCCTAACACTAACCCTAACCCTAAATGCGCTCTAACCCAAACCCTAACCCTAACCCTAACTCTAACCCTAACCCTAACCTTAACCCTAACCCTAACCCTAAACCAAACACTAAACCCTAACCCTAACCCTAACCCTAACCCTAACCCTAACCCTAACCCTAAACCTAACCCCAACCCTAACCCTAACCCTAACTCTAACCCTAACCCTAACATTAACCCTAACCCTAACACTGACCCTAACCCTAAACCCTAACCCTACCCTAACCCTACCCCTATCCATAACCCTAATCCTAACCCTAACCCTAAGCCTAACCCTAACACTAACCCTAACCCTAAATGCGCTCTAACAGAAACCCTAACCCTAACCCTAACTCTAACCCTAACCCTAACCTTAACCCTAACCCTAACACTGACCCTAACCCTAAACCCTAACACCTACCCTAACCCTACCCCCTATCCATAACCCTAACCCTAACCCTAACCCTAACCCTAACCCTAACCCTAACCCTAACCCTAACCCTAACCCTAACCCTAACCCTAAGCCTAACCCTAACCCTAACCCTAACCCTAACCCTGACCTAACCCTAACCCTAACCCTAACCCTAAGCTTAACCCTAACCCTAACCCTAACCAAACCCTAAACCCTAACCCTAACCATATCCCTAACCCTAACCCAAACCCTAACCCTAACCCTAACTCTAACCCTAACCCTAACTTTAACCCTAACCCTAACACTGACCCTAACCCTAAACCCTAACCCTACCCTAACCCTACCCCTATCGATAACCCTAATCCTAACCTTAACCCTAAGCTTAACCCTAACACTAATCCTAACCCTAAATGCGCTCTAACCAAAATCCTAATCCTAACCCTAACTTTAACCCTAACCCTAACCTTAACCCTAACCCTAACACTGACCCTAAACTTAAACCCTAACCCTACCCTAACCCTACCCCTATCCATAACCCTAATCCTAACCCTAACCCTAAGCCTAACCCTAACACTAACCCTAACCTTAAATGCGCTCTAACCCTAACCCTAACCCTAACCCTAACCCTAACCCTAACACTAACCCTAACCCTAACCCTAACCCTAACCCTAACCCTAAATGCACTCTAAACCTATCCCTAACCCTAACCCTAACCCTAATCCTAACCCTAACCCTAACCCTAACCCTAACCCTAACCCTAACCCTAACCAAAACCATAACCCTAACCCTAACCCTAAAATGCACTCTAATCTTAACCCTAACCCTAACCCTAACCCTACCCCTATCCATAACCCTAACCCTAACCCTAACCCTAAATGCGCTCTAACCCTAACCCTAACCCTAACCCTAACCCTAACCCTAACCCTAACCCTAAAATGCACTCTAATCTTAACCCTAACCCTTACCCTAACCCTAACGCTAACCCTAACCCTAACCCTAAAAGCGCTCTAACCTTAACCCTAACCCTAACACTAACCCTAACCCTAACCCTAAACCCTAAAGCAAACCCTAACCCTAACCCTAACTCTAACCCTAACCCTTACCTTAACCCTAACCCTAACACTGACCCTAACCCTAAACCCTAACCCTACCCTAACCCTAACCTTAACTCTAACCCTGACGCTAACCCTAACCCTAACCCTAACCCTAACGCTAACCCTAACCCTAACCCTAACCCTAACACTAACCCTAACCCTAACCCTAACCCTAACCTTAACCCTAACCCTAACCCTAACCAAACCCTAAACCCTAACCCTAACCATATCCCTAACCCTAACCCAAACCCTAACCCTAACCCTAACTCTAACCCTAACCTTAACCTTAACCCTAACCCTAACACTGACCCTAACCCTAAACCTTAACCCTACCATAACCCTACCTCTATCCATAACCCTAATCCTAACCCTAACCCTAAGCCTAACCCTAACACTAACCCTAACCTTAAATGCGCTCTAACCCTAACCCTAACACTAACCCTAACCCTAACCCTACCCCTAACCCTAACCCTAACCCTAACCCTAACCCTAACCCTACCCCTATCCCTAACCCTAACCCTAACCCTAACCCTAACCCTAACCCTAACACTAAGCCTAACCCTAACACTAACCCTAACCCTAAATGCGCTCTAACCCAAACCCTAACCCTAACCCTAACTCTAACCCTAACCCTAACCTTAACCCTAACCCTAACCCTAAACCAAACACTAAACCCTAACCCTAACCCTAACCCTAACCCTAACCCTAACCCTTACCCTAACCCTAAACCTAACCCCAACCCTAAACCTAACCCTAACTCTAACCCTAACCCTAACATTAACCCTAACCCTAACACTGACCCTAACCCTAAACCCTAACCCTACCCTAACCCTACCCCTATCCATAACCCTAATCCTAACCCTAACCCTAAGCCTAACCCTAACACTAACACTAACCCTAAATGCGCTCTAACCCAAACCCTAACCCTAACCCTAACTCTAACCCTAACCCTAACCTTAACCCTAACCCTAACACTGACCCTAACCCTAAACCCTAACCCTACCCTAACCCTACCCCTATCCATAAGCCTAATCCTAACCCTAACCCTAAGCCTAACCCTAACCCTAACCCTAACCCTAACCCTAACCCTAACCCTAACCTTAACCCTAACCCTAACCCTAACCAAACCCTAAACCCTAACCCTAACCATATCCCTAACCCTTACCCAAACCCTAACCCTAACCCTAACTCTAACCCTAACCCTAACCTTAACCCTAACCCTAACACTGACCCTAACCCTAAACCCTAACCCTACCCTAACCCTACCCCTATCGATAACCCTAATCCTAACCCTAACCCTAAGCTTAACCCTAACACTAACCCTAACCCTAAATGCGCTCTAACCAAAACCCTAATCCTAACCCTAACTCTAACCCTAACCCTAACCTTAACCCTAACCCTAACACTGACCCTAACCATAAACCCTATCCCTACCCTAACCCTACCCCTATCCATAACCCTAATCCTAACCCTAACCCTAAGCCTAACCCTAACACTAACCCTAACCTTAAATGCGCTCTAATCCTAACCCTAACCCTAACCCTAACCCTAACCCTAACACTAACCCTAACCCTAACCCTAACCCTAACCCTAAATGCACTCTAAACCTATCCCTAACCCTAACCCTAACCCTAACCCTAACCCTAATCCTAACCCTAACCCTAACCCTAACCCTAACCCTAACCCTAACCCTAACCCTAACCAAAACCATAACCCTAACCCTAACCCTAAAATGCACTCTAATCTTAACCCTAACCCTAACCCTAACCCTACCACTATCCATAACCCTAACCCTAACCCTAACCCTAAATGCGCTCTAACCCTAACCCTAACCCTAACCCTAACCCTAACGATAACCCTAACCCTAACCCTAAAATGCACTCTAATCTTAACCCTAACCCTAACCCTAACCCTAACGCTAACCCTAACCCTAACCCTAAAAGTGCTCTAACCCTAACCCTAACCCTAACACTAACCCTAACCCTAACCCTAAACCCTAAACCAAACCCTAACCCTAACCCTAACTCTAACCCTAACCCTAACCTTAACCCTAACCCTAACACTGACCCTAACCCTAAACCCTAACCCTACTCTAACCCTAACCTTAACTCTAACCCTGACCCTAACCCTAACCCTAACCCTAACCCTAACCCTAACCCTAACCCTAACCTTAACCCTAACCCTAACCCTAACCAAACCCTAAACCCTAACCCTAACCATATCCCTAACCCTAACCCAAACCCTAACCCTAACCCTAACTCTAACCCTAACCCTAACCCTAAAATGCACTCTAACCCTAACACTAACCCAAACCATAACCCTAAACCAAACCCTAAACCCTAACCCTAACACTAACCCTAACCCTAAGCCTAACCCTAACCCTAACCCAAACCCTAACCCTAACCCTAACTCTAACCCTAACCCTAACCTTAACCCTAACCCTAACACTGACCCTAACCCTAAACCCTAACCCTACCCTAAACCTACCCCTATCCATAACCCTAATCCTAACCCTAACCCTAAGCCTAACCCTAACACTAACCCTAACCCTAAATGCGCTCTAACCCAAACCCTAACCCTAACCCTAACTCTAACCCTAACCCTAACCTTAACCCTAACCCTAACCCTAAACCAAACACTAAACCCTAACCCTAAGCCTAACCCTAACCCTAACCCTAACCCTAACCCTAACCCTAAACCTAACCCCAACCCTAACCCTAACCCTAACTCTAACCCTAACCCTAACATTAACCCTAACCCTAACACTGACCCTAACCCTAAACCCTAACCCTACCCTAACCCTACCCCTATCCATAACCCTAATCCTAACCCTAACCCTAAGCCTAACCCTAACACTAACCCTAACCCTAAATGCGCTCTAACAGAAACCCTAACCCTAACCCTAACTCTAACCCTAACCCTAACCTTAACCCTAACCCTAACACTGACCCTAACCCTAAACCCTAACCCTACCCTAACCCTACCCCTATCCATAACCCTAATCCTAACCCTAACCCTAACCCTAACCCTAACCCTAACCCTAACCCTAACCCTAACCCTAACCCTAACCCTAACCCTAACCCTAAGCCTAACCCTAACCCTAACCCTAACCCGAACCCTAACCTAACCCTAACCCTAACCCTAACCCTAAGCTTAACCCTAACCCTAACCCTAACCAAACCCTAAACCCTAACCCTAACCATATCCCTAACCCTAAACCAAACCCTAACCCTAACCCTAACTCTAACCCTAACCCTAACCTTAACCCTAACCCTAACACTGACCCTAACCCTAAACCCTAACCCTACCCTAACCCTACCCCTATCGATAACCCTAATCCTAACCCTAACCCTAAGCTTAACCCTAACACTAACCCTAACCCTAAATGCGCTCTAACCAAAACCCTAATCCTAACCCTAACTTTAACCCTAACCCTAACCTTAACCCTAACCCTAACACTGACCCTAACCATAAACCCTAACCCTACCCTAACCCTACCCCTATCCATAACCCTAATCCTAACCCTTACCCTAAGCCTAACCCTAACACTAACCCTAACCTTAAATGCGCTCTAACCCTAACCCTAACCCTAACCCTAACCCTAACCCTAACCCTAACCCTAACCTAACCCTAACCCTAACCCTAACCCTAAGCTTAACCCTAACCCTAACCCTAACCAAACCCTAAACCCTAACCCTAACCATATCCCTAACCCTAACCCAAACCCTAACCCTGACCCTAACTCTAACCCTAACCCTAACCTTAACCCTAACCCTAACACTGACCCTAACCCTAAACCCTAACCCTACCCTAACCCTACCCCTATCGATAACCCTAATCCTAACCCTAACCCTAAGCTTAACCCTAACACTAACCCTAACCCTAAATGCGCTCTAACCAAAACCCTAATCCTAACCCTAACTTTAACCCTAACCCTAACCTTAAACCTAACCCTAACACTGACCCTAACCATAAAACCTAACCCTACCCTAACCCTACCCCTATCCATAACCCTAATCCTAACCCTAACCCTAAGCCTAACCCTAACACTAACCCTAACCTTAAATGCGCTCTAACCCTAACCCTAACCCTAACCCTAACCCTAACCCTAACCCTAACCCTAACCCTAAATGCACTCTAAACCTATCCCTAACCCTAACCCTAACCCTAACCCTACCCTAACCCTACCCCTATCCATAACCCTAATCCTAACCCTAACCCTAACCCTAACCCTAACCCTAACCCTAACCCTAACCCTAACCCTAAGCCTAACCCTAACCCTAACCCTAACCCTAACCCTAACCTAACCCTAACCCTAACCCTAACCCTAAGCTTAACCCTAACCCTAACGCTAACCAAACCCTAAACCCTAACCCTAACCATATCCCTAACCCTAACCCAAACCCTAACCCTAACCCTAACTCTAACCCTAACCCTAACCTTAACCCTAACCCTAACACTGACCCTAACCCTAAACCCTAACCCTACCCTAACCCTACCCCTATCGATAACCCTAATCCTAACCCTAACCCTAAGCTTAACCCTAACACTAACCCTAACCCTAAATGCGCTATAACCAAAACCCTAATCCTAACCCTAACTTTAACCCTAACCCTAACCCTAACCCTAACCCTAACACTAACCCTAACCCTAACCCTAACCCTAACCTTAACCCTAACCCTAACCCTAACCAAACCCTAAACCCTAACCCTAACCATATCCCTAACCCTAACCCAAACCCTAACCCTAACCCTAACTCTAACCCTAACCTTAACCTTAACCCTAACCCTAACACTGACCCTAACCCTAAACCTTAACCCTACCCCTAACCCTACCTCTATCCATAACCCTAATCCTAACCCTAACCCTAAGCCTAACCCTAACACTAACCCTAACCCTAACCCTAAGCCTAACCCTAACCCTAACCCAAACCCTAACCCTAACACTAACTCTAACCCTAACCCTAACCTTAACCCTAACCCTAACACGGACCCTAACCCTAAACCCTAACCCTACCCTAACCCTACCCCTATCCATAACCCTAATCCTAACCCTAACCCTAAGCCTAACCCTAACACTAACCCTAACCCTAAATGCGCTCTAACCCAAACCCTAACCCTAACCCTAACTCTAACCCTAACCCTAACCTTAACCCTAACCCTAACCCTAAACCAAACACTAAACCCTAATCCTAACCCTAACCCTAAGCCTAACCCTAACACTAACCCTAACCCTAAATGCGCTCTAACAGAAACCCTAACCCTAAACCTAACTCTAACCCTAACCCTAACCTTAACCCTAACCCTAACACTGACCCTAACCCTAAACCCTAACCCTACCCTAACCCTACCCCTATCCATAACCCTAACCCTAACCCTAAACCTAACCCTAACCCTAACCCTAACCCTAACCCTAACCCTAACCCTAACCCTAACCCTAACCCTAAGCCTAACCCTAACCCTAACCCTAACCCTAACCCTAACCTAACCCTAACCCTAACCCTAACCCTAAGCTTAACCCTAACCCTAACCCTAACCAAACCCTAAACCCTAACCCTAACCATATCCCTAACCCTAACCCAAACCCTAACCCTAACCCTAACTCTAACCCTAACCCTAACTTTAACCCTAACCCTAACACTGACCCTAACCCTAAACCCTAACCCTACCCTAACCCTACCCCTATCGATAACCCTAATCCTAACCTTAACCCTAAGCTTAACCCTAACACTAACCCTAACCCTAAATGCGCTCTAACCAAAACCCTAATCCTAACCCTAACTTTAACCCTAACCCTAACCTTAACCCTAACCCTAACACTGACCCTAACCTTAAACCCTAACCCTACCCTAACCCTACCCCTATCCATAACCCTAATCCTACCCCTAACCCTAAGCCTAACCCTAACACTAACCCTAACCTTAAATGCGCTCTAACCCTAACCCTAACCCTAACCCTAACCCTAACCCTAACACTAACCCTAACCCTAACCCTAACCCTAACCCTAACCCTAAATGCACTCTAAACCTATCCCTAACCCTATCCCTAACCCTAATCCTAACCCTAACCCTAACCCTAACCCTAACCCTAACCCTAACCCTAACCAAAACCATAACCCTAACCCTAACCCTAAAATGCACTCTAATCTTAACCCTAACCCTAACCCTAACCCTACCCATATCCATAACCCTAACCCTAACCCTAACCCTAAATGCGCTCTAACCCTAACCCTAACCCTAACCCTAACCCTAACCCTAACCATAACCCTAACCCTAACCCTAAAATGCACTCTAATCTTAACCCTAACCCTTACCCTAACCCTAACGCTAACCCTAACCCTAACCCTAAAAGCGCTCTAACCTTAACCCTAACCCTAACACTAACCCTAACCCTAACCCTAAACCCTAAAGCAAACCCTAACCCTAACCCTAACTCTAACCCTAACCCTTACCTTAACCCTAACCCTAACACTGACCCTAACCCTAAACCCTAACCCTACCCTAACCCTAACCTTAACTCTAACCCTGACCCTAACCCTAACCCTAACCCTAACCCTAACGCTAACCCTAACCCTAACCCTAACCCTAACACTAACCCTAACCCTAACCCTAACCCTAACCTTAACCCTAACCCTAACCCTAACCAAACCCTAAACACTAACCCTAACCATATCCCTAACCCTAACCCAAACCCTAACCCTAACCCTAACTTTAACCCTAACCTTAACCTTAACCCTAACCCTAACACTGACCCTAACCCTAAACCTTAACCCTACCCTAACCCTACCTCTATCCATAAACCTAATCCTAACCCTAACCCTAAGCCTAACCCTAACACTAACCCTAACCTTAAATGCGCTCTAACCCTAACCCTAACCCTAACCCTAACCCTAACCCTACCCCTAACCCTAACCCTAACCCTAACCCTAACCCTAACCCTACCCCTATCCTTAACCCTAATCCTAACCCTAACCCTAAGCCTAACCCTAACACTAACCCTAACCCTAAATGCGCTCTAACCCAAATCCTAACCCTAACCCTAACCCTAACCCTAACCCTAACCCTAACCCTAACCCTAACCCTAACCCTAACACTAACACTAACCCTAACACTAAGCCTAACCCTAACACTAACCCTAACCCTAAATGCGCTCTAACCCAAACCCTAACCCTAACCCTAACTCTAACCCTAACCCTAACCTTAACCCTAACCCTAACCCTAAACCAAACACTAAACCCTAACCCTAACCCTAACCCTAACCCTAACCCTAACCCTTACCCTAACCCTAAACCTAACCCCAACCCTAAACCTAACCCTAACTCTAACCCTAACCCTAACCTTAACCCTAACCCTAACACTGACCCTAACCCTAAACCCTAACCCTACCCTAACCCTACCCCTATCCATAACCCTAATCCTAACCCTAACCCTAAGCTTAACCCTAACACTAACCCTAACCCTAAATGCGCTCTAACCAAAACCCTAATCCTAACCCTAACTCTAACCCTAACCCTAACCTTAACCCTAACCCTAACACTGACCCTAACCATAAACCCTAACCCTACCCTAACCCTACCCCTATCCATAACCCTAATCCTAACCCTAACCCTAAGCCTAACCCTAACACTAACCCTAACCTTAAATGCGCTCTAACCCTAACCCTAACCCTAACCCTAACCCTAACCCTAACCCTAACCCTAACACTAACCCTAACCCTAACCCTAACCCTAACCCTAAATGCACTCTAAACCTATCCCTAACCCTAACCCTAACCCTAACCCTAACCCTAATCCTAACCCTAACCCTAACCCTAACCCTAACCCTAACCCTAACCCTAACCAAAACCACAACCCTAACCCTAACCCTAAAATGCACTCTAATCTTAACCCTAACCCTAACCCTAACCCTACCACTATCCATAACCCTAACCCTAACCCTAACCCTAAATGCGCTCTAACCCTAACCCTAACCCTAACCCTAACCCTAACCCTAACCCTAACGATAACCCTAACCCTAACCCTA
>NW_027325171.1:82500-87500 GCF_028372415.1 Notamacropus eugenii | reverse complement strand
CCTAACCCTAACACTAACCCTAACCCTAACCCTAAACCTTAAACCAAACCCTAACCCTAACCCTAACTCTAACCCTAACCCTAACCTTAACCCTAACCCTAACACTGACCCTAACCCTAAACCCTAACCCTACTCTAACCCTACCCTTAACTCTAACCCTGACCCTAACCCTAACACTAACCCTAACCCTAACCCTAACCCTAACCTTAACCCTAACCCTAACCCTAACCAAACCCTAAACCCTAACCCTAACCATATCCCTAACCCTAACCCAAACCCTAACCCTAACCCTAACTCTAACCCTAACCCTAACCCTAAAATGCACTCTAACCCTAACACTAACCCTAACCATAACCCTAAACCAAACCCTAAACCCTAACCCTAACCCTAACCCTAACCCTAAGCCTAACCCTAACCCTAACCCAAACCCTAACCCTAACCCTAACTCTAACCCTAACCCTAACCTTAACCCTAACCCTAACACTGACCCTAACCCTAAACCCTAACCCTACCCTAACCCTACCCCTATCCATAACCCTAATCCTAACCCTAACCCTAAGCCTAACCCTAACACTAACCCTAACCCTAAATGCGCTCTAACCCAAACCCTAACCCTAACCCTAACTCTAACCCTAACCCTAACCTTAACCCTAACCCAAACCCAAACCAAACACTAAACCCTAACCCTAAGCCTAACCCTAACCCTAACCCTAACCCTAACCCTAATCCTAAACCTAACCCCAACCCTAACCCTAACCCTAACTCTAACCCTAACCCTAACATTAACCCTAACCCTAACACTGACCCTAACCCTAAACCCTAACCCTACCCTAACCCTACCCCTATCCATAACCCTAATCCTAACCCTAACCCTAAGCCTAACCCTAACACTAACCCTAACCCTAAATGCGCTCTAACAGAAACCCTAACCCTAACCCTAACTCTAACCCTAACCCTAACCTTAACCCTAACCCTAACACTGACCCTAACCCTAAACCCTAACCCTACCCTAACCCTACCCCTATCCATAACCCTAATCCTAACCCTAACCCTAACCCTAACCCTAACCCTAACCCTAACCCTAACCCTAACCCTAACCCTAACCCTAACCCTAAGCCTATCCCTAACCCTAACCCTAACCCTAACCCTAATCCTAACCCTAACCCTAACCCTAACCCTAACCCTAACCCTAACCAAAACCATAACCCTAACCCTAACCCTAAAATGCACTCTAATCTGAACCCTAACCCTAACCCTAACCCTACCCCTATCCATAACCCTAACCCTAACCCTAACCCTAAATGCGCTCTAACCCTAACCCTAACCCTAACCCTAACCCTAACCCTAACCATAACCCTAACCCTAACCCTAAAATGCACTCTAATCTTAACCCTAACCCTTACCCTAACCCTAACGCTAACCCTAACCCTAACCCTAAAAGCGCTCTAACCTTAACCCTAACCCTAACACTAACCCTAACCCTAACCCTAAACCCTAAAGCAAACCCTAACCCTAACCCTAACTCTAACCCTAACCCTTACCTTAACCCTAACCCTAACACTGACCCTAACCCTAAACCCTAACCCTACCCTAACCCTAACCTTAACTCTAACCCTGACCCTAACCCTAACCCTAACCCTAACCCTAACGCTAACCCTAACCCTAACCCTAACCCTAACACTAACCCTAACCCTAACCCTAACCCTAACCTTAACCCTAACCCTAACCCTAAACTAACCCTAAACCCTAACCCTAACCATATCCCTAACCCTAACCCAAACCCGAACCCTAACCCTAACTTTAACCCTAACCTTAACCTTAACCCTAACCCTAACACTGACCCTAACCCTAAACCTTAACCCTACCCTAACCCTACCTCTATCCATAACCCTAATCCTAACCCTAACCCTAAGCCTAACCCTAACACTAACCCTAACCTTAAATGCGCTCTAACCCTAACCCTAACCCTAACCCTAACCCTAACCCTACCCCTAACCCTAACCCTAACCCTAACCCTAACCCTACCCCTATCCTTAACCCTAATCCTAACCCTAACCCTAAGCCTAACCCTAACACTAACCCTAACCCTAAATGCGCTCTAACCCAAACCCTAACCCTAACCCTAACCCTAACCCTAACCCTAACCCTAACCCTAACCCTAACCCTAACCCTAACCCTAACACTAAGCCTAACCCTAACACTAACCCTAACCCTAAATGCGCTCTAACCCAAACCCTAACCCTAACCCTAACTCTAACCCTAACCCTAACCTTAACCCTAACCCTAACCCTAAACCAAACACTAAACCCTAACCCTAACCCTAACCCTAACCCTAACCCTAACCCTTACCCTAACCCTAAACCTAACCCCAACCCTAAACCTAACCCTAACTCTAACCCTAACCCTAACATTAACCCTAACCCTAACACTGACCCTAACCCTAAACCCTAACCCTACCCTAACCCTACCCCTATCCATAACCCTAATCCTAACCCTAACCCTAAGCCTAACCCTAACACTAACGATAACCCTAACCCTAACCCTAAAATGCACTCTAATCTTAACCCTAACCCTAACCCTAACCCTAACGCTAACCCTAACCCTAACCCTAACCCTAACCCTAAATGCACTCTAAACCTATCCCTAACCCTAACACTAACCCTAACCCTAACCCTAATCCTAACCCTAACCCTAACCCTAACCCTAACCCTAACCCTAACCCTAACCCTAACCAAAACCACAACCCTAACCCTAACCCTAAAATGCACTCTAATCTTAACCCTAACCCTAACCCTAACCCTACCACTATCCATAACCCTAACCCTAACCCTAACCCTAAATGCGCTCTAACCCTAACCCTAACCCTAACCCTAACCCTAACCCTAACGATAACCCTAACCCTAACCCTAAAATGCACTCTAATCTTAACCCTAACCCTAACCCTAACCCTAACGCTAACCCTAACCCTAACCCTAAAAGTGCTCTAACCTTAACCCTAACCCTAACACTAACCCTAACCCTAACCCTAAACCTTAAACCAAACCCTAACCCTAACCCTAACTCTAACCCTAACCCTAACCTTAACCCTAACCCTAACACTGACCCTAACCCTAAACCCTAACCCTACTCTAACCCTACCCTTAACTCTAACCCTGACCCTAACCCTAACACTAACCCTAACCCTAACCCTAACCCTAACCTTAACCCTAACCCTAACCCTAACCAAACCCTAAACCCTAACCCTAACCATATCCCTAACCCTAACCCAAACCCTAACCCTAACCCTAACTCTAACCCTAACCCTAACACTAAAATGCACTCTAACCCTAACACTAACCCTAACCATAACCCTAAACCAAACCCTAAACCCTAACCCTAACCCTAACCCTAACCCTAAGCCTAACCCTAACCCTAACCCAAACCCTAACCCTAACCCTAACTCTAACCCTAACCCTAACCTTAACCCTAACCCTAACACTGACCCTAACCCTAAACCCTAACCCTACCCTAACCCTACCCCTATCCATAACCCTAATCCTAACCCTAACCCTAAGCCTAACCCTAACACTAACCCTAACCCTAAATGCGCTCTAACCCAAACCCTAACCCTAACCCTAACTCTAACCCTAACCCTAACCTTAACCCTAACCCAAACCCAAACCAAACACTAAACCCTAACCCTAAGCCTAACCCTAACCCTAACCCTAACCCTAACCCTAACCCTAAACCTAACCCCAACCCTAACCCTAACCCTAACTCTAACCCTAACCCTAACATTAACCCTAACCCTAACACTGACCCTAACCCTAAACCCTAACCCTACCCTAACCCTACCCCTATCCATAACCCTAATCCTAACCCTAACCCTAAGCCTAACCCTAACACTAACCCTAACCCTAAATGCGCTCTAACAGAAACCCTAACCCTAACCCTAACTCTAACCCTAACCCTAACCTTAACCCTAACCCTAACACTGACCCTAACCCTAAACCCTAACCCTACCCTAACCCTACCCCTATCCATAACCCTAATCCTAACCCTAACCCTAACCCTAACCCTAACCCTAACCCTAACCCTAACCCTAACCCTAACCCTAACCCTAAGCCTATCCCTAACCCTAACCCTAACCCTAACCCTAATCCTAACCCTAACCCTAACCCTAACCCTAACCCTAACCCTAACCAAAACCATAACCCTAACCCTAACCCTAAAATGCACTCTAATCTGAACCCTAACCCTAACCCTAACCCTACCCCTATCCATAACCCTAACCCTAACCCTAACCCTAAATGCGCTCTAACCCTAACCCTAACCCTAACCCTAACCCTAACCCTAACCATAACCCTAACCCTAACCCTAAAATGCACTCTAATCTTAACCCTAACCCTTACCCTAACCCTAACGCTAACCCTAACCCTAACCCTAAAAGCGCTCTAACCTTAACCCTAACCCTAACACTAACCCTAACCCTAACCCTAAACCCTAAAGCAAACCCTAACCCTAACCCTAACTCTAACCCTAACCCTTACCTTAACCCTAACCCTAACACTGACCCTAACCCTAAACCCTAACCCTACCCTAACCCTAACCTTAACTCTAACCCTGACCCTAACCCTAACCCTAACCCTAACCCTAACGCTAACCCTAACCCTAACCCTAACCCTAACACTAACCCTAACCCTAACCCTAACCCTAACCTTAACCCTAACCCTAACCCTAAACTAACCCTAAACCCTAACCCTAACCATATCCCTAACCCTAACCCAAACCCGAACCCTAACCCTAACTTTAACCCTAACCTTAACCTTAACCCTAACCCTAACACTGACCCTAACCCTAAACCTTAACCCTACCCTAACCCTACCTCTATCCATAACCCTAATCCTAACCCTAACCCTAAGCCTAACCCTAACACTAACCCTAACCTTAAATGCGCTCTAACCCTAACCCTAACCCTAACCCTAACCCTAACCCTAAACCTAACCCCAACCCTAAACCTA
>NW_027325171.1:75000-77500 GCF_028372415.1 Notamacropus eugenii | reverse complement strand
CTAACCCTAACCCTAACCTTAACCCTAACCCTAACACTGACCCTAACCCTAAACCCTAACCCTACCCTAACCCTACCCCTATCGATAACCCTAATCCTAACCCTAACCCTAAGCTTAACCCTAACACTAACCCTAACCCTAAATGCGCTCTAACCAAAACCCTAATCCTAACCCTAACTCTAACCCTAACCCTAACCTTAACCCTAACCCTAACACTGACCCTAACCATAAACCCTAACCCTACCCTAACCCTACCCCTATCCATAACCCTAATCCTAACCCTAACCCTAAGCCTAACCCTAACACTAACCCTAACCTTAAATGCGCTCTAACCCTAACCCTAACCCTAACCCTAACCCTAACCCTAACCCTAACACTAACCCTAACCCTAACCCTAACCCTAACCCTAAATGCACTCTAAACCTATCCCTAACCCTAACCCTAACCCTAACCCTAATCCTAACCCTAACCCTAACCCTAACCCTAACCCTAACCCTAACCCTAACCCTAACCAAAACCATAACCCTAACCCTAACCCTAAAATGCACTCTAATCTTAACCCTAACCCTAACCCTAACCCTACCAATATCCATAACCCTAACCCTAACCCTAACCCTAAATGCGCTCTAACCCTAACCCTAACCCTAACCCTAACCCTAACCCTAACCCAAAAATGCACTCTAATCTTAACCCTAACCCTAACCCTAACCCTAACGCTAACCCTAACCCTAACCCTAAAAGTGCTCTAACCTTAACCCTAACCCTAACACTAACCCTAACCCTAACCCTAAACCCTAAACCAAACCCTAACCCTAACCCTAACTCTAACCCTAACCCTAACCTTAACCCTAACCCTAACACTGACCCTAACCCTAAACCCTAACCCTACTCTAACCTTAACCTTAACTCTAACCCTGACCCTAACCCTAACCCTAACCCTAACCCTAACCCTAACCCTAACCCTAACCCTAACCCTAACCTTAACCCTAACCCTAACCCTAACCAAACCCTAAACCCTAACCCTAACCATATCCCTAACCCTAACCCAAATCCTAACCCTAACCCTAACTCTAACCCTAAGCCTAACCCTAAAATGCACTCTAACCCTAACACTAACCCTAACCATAACCCTAAACCAAACCCTAAACCCTAACCCTAACCCTAACCCTAACCCTAAGCCTAACCCTAACCCTAACCCAAACCCTAACCCTAACCCTAACTCTAACCCTAACCCTACCCTTAACCCTAACCCTAACACTGACCCTAACCCTAAACCCTAACCCTACCCTAACCCTACCCCTATCCATAACCCTAATCCTAACCCTAACCCTAAGCCTAACCCTAACACTAACCCTAACCCTAAATGCGCTCTAACCCAAACCCTAACCCTAACCCTAACTCTAACCCTAACCCTAACCTTAACCCTAACCCTAACCCTAAACCAAACACTAAACCCTAACCCTAAGCCTAACCCTAACCCTAACCCTAACCCTAACCCTAACCCTAAACCTAACCCCAACCCTAACCCTAACCCTAACTCTAACCCTAACCCTAACATTAACCCTAACCCTAACACTGACCCTAACCCTAAACCCTAACCCTACCCTAACCCTACCCCTATCCATAACCCTAATCCTAATCCTAACCCTAAGCCTAACCCTAACACTAACCCTAACCCTAAATGCGCTCTAACAGAAACCCTAACCCTAACCCTAACTCTAACCCTAACCCTAACCTTAACCCTAACCCTAACACTGACCCTAACCCTAAACCCTAACCCTACCCTAACCCTACCCCTATCCATAACCCTAATCCTAACCCTAACCCTAACCCTAACCCTAACCCTAACCCTAACCCTAACCCTAAGCCTAACCCTAACCCTAACCCTAACCCTAACCCTAACCTAACCCTAACCCTAACCCTAACCCTAACCCTAACCATAACCCTAACCCTAACCCTAACCCTAACCCTAACACTGACCCTAACCCTAAACCCTAACCCTACCCTAACCCTACCCCTATCCATAACCCTAATCCTAACCCTAACCCTAACCCTAACCCTAACCCTAAGCCTAACCCTAACCCTAACCCTAACCCTAACCCTAACCTAACCCTAACCCTAACTCTAACCCTAACCCTAACCTTAACCCTAACCCTAACACTGACCCTAACCCTAAACCCTAATCCTACCCTAACCCTACCCCTATCCATAACCCTAATCCTAACCCTAACCCTAAGCCTAACCCTAACCCTAACCCTAACCCTAACCCTAACCCTAACCCTAACCACACCCTAAACCCTAACCCTAACCATATCCCTAACCCTAACCCAAACCCTAACCCTAACCCTAACTCTAACCCTAACCCTAACCTTAACCCTAACCCTAACACTGACCCTAACCCTAAACCCTAACCCTACCCTAACCCTACCCCTATCGATAACCCTAATCCTAACCCTAACCCTAAGCTTAACCCTAACACTAACCCTAACCCTAAATGCGC
>NW_027325171.1:47500-52500 GCF_028372415.1 Notamacropus eugenii | reverse complement strand
CCCTAACCCTAACCCTAACCCTAACCCTAAGCCTAACCCTAACCCTAACCCAAACCCTAACCCTAACCCTAACTCTAACCCTAACCCTACCCTTAACCCTAACCCTAACACTGACCCTAACCCTAAACCCTAACCCTACCCTAACCCTACCCCTATCCATAACCCTAATCCTAACCCTAACCCTAAGCCTAACCCTAACACTAACCCTAACCCTAAATGCGCTCTAACCCAAACCCTAACCCTAACCCTAACTCTAACCCTAACCCTAACCTTAACCCTAACCCTAACCCTAAACCAAACACTAAACCCTAACCCTAAGCCTAACCCTAACCCTAACCCTAACCCTAACCCTAACCCTAAACCTAACCCCAACCCTAACCCTAACCCTAACTCTAACCCTAACCCTAACATTAACCCTAACCCTAACACTGACCCTAACCCTAAACCCTAACCCTACCCTAACCCTACCCCTATCCATAACCCTAATCCTAATCCTAACCCTAAGCCTAACCCTAACACTAACCCTAACCCTAAATGCGCTCTAACAGAAACCCTAACCCTAACCCTAACTCTAACCCTAACCCTAACCTTAACCCTAACCCTAACACTGACCCTAACCCTAAACCCTAACCCTACCCTAACCCTACCCCTATCCATAACCCTAATCCTAACCCTAACCCTAACCCTAACCCTAACCCTAACCCTAACCCTAACCCTAAGCCTAACCCTAACCCTAACCCTAACCCTAACCCTAACCTAACCCTAACCCTAACCCTAACCCTAACCCTAACCATAACCCTAACCCTAACCCTAACCCTAACCCTAACACTGACCCTAACCCTAAACCCTAACCCTACCCTAACCCTACCCCTATCCATAACCCTAATCCTAACCCTAACCCTAACCCTAACCCTAACCCTAAGCCTAACCCTAACCCAAACCCTAACCCTAACCCTAACCTAACCCTAACCCTAACTCTAACCCTAACCCTAACCTTAACCCTAACCCTAACACTGACCCTAACCCTAAACCCTAATCCTACCCTAACCCTACCCCTATCCATAACCCTAATCCTAACCCTAACCCTAAGCCTAACCCTAACCCTAACCCTAACCCTAACCCTAACCCTAACCCTAACCACACCCTAAACCCTAACCCTAACCATATCCCTAACCCTAACCCAAACCCTAACCCTAACCCTAACTCTAACCCTAACCCTAACCTTAACCCTAACCCTAACACTGACCCTAACCCTAAACCCTAACCCTACCCTAACCCTACCCCTATCGATAACCCTAATCCTAACCCTAACCCTAAGCTTAACCCTAACACTAACCCTAACCCTAAATGCGCTCTAACCAAAACCCTAATCCTAACCCTAACTCTAACCCTAACCCTAACCCTAACCCTAACCCTAACACTGACCCTAACCATAAACCCTAACCCTACCCTAACCCTACCCCTATCCATAACCCTAATCCTAACCCTAACCCTAAGCCTAACCCTAACACTAACCCTAACCTTAAATGCGCTCTAACCCTAACCCTAACCCTAACCCTAACCCTAACCCTAACCCTAACCCTAACACTAACCCTAACCCTAACCCTAACCCTAACCCTAAATGCACTCTAAACCTATCCCTAACCCTAACCCTAACCCTAACCCTAACCCTAATCCTAACCCTAACCCTAACCCTAACCCTAACCCTAACCCTAACCCTAACCAAAACCATAACCCTAACCCTAACCCTAAAATGCACTCTAATCTTAACCCTAACCCTAACCCTAACCCTACCAATATCCATAACCCTAACCCTAACCCTAACCCTAAATGCGCTCTAACCCTAACCCTAACCCTAACCCTAACCCTAACCCTAACCCTAAAATGCACTCTAATCTTAACCCTAACCCTAACCCTAACCCTAACGCTAACCCTAACCCTAACCCTAAAAGTGCTCTAACCTTAACCCTAACCCTAACACTAACCCTAACCCTAACCCTAAACCCTAAACCAAACCCTAACCCTAACCCTCATTCTAACCCTAACCCTAACCTTAACCCTAACCCTAACACTGACCCTAACCCTAAACCCTAACCCTACTCTAACCTTAACCTTAACTCTAACCCTGACCCTAACCCTAACCCTAACCCTAACCCTAACCCTAACCCTAACCCTAACCCTAACCTTAACCCTAACCCTAACCCTAATCAAACCCTAAACCCTAACCCTAACCATATCCCTAACCCTAACCCAAACCCTAACCCTAACCCTAACTCTAACCCTAAGCCTAACCCTAAAATGCACTCTAACCCTAACACTAACCCTAACCATAACCCTAAACCAAACCCTAAACCCTAACCCTAACCCTAACCCTAACCCTAAGCCTAACCCTAACCCTAACCCAAACCCTAACCCTAACCCTAACTCTAACCCTAACCCTAACCTTAACCCTAACCCTAACACTGACCCTAACCCTAAACCCTAACCCTACCCTAACCCTACCCCTATCCATAACCCTAATCCTAACCCTAACCCTAAGCCTAACCCTAACACTAACCCTAACCCTAAATGCGCTCTAACCCAAACCCTAACCCTAACCCTAACTCTAACCCTAACCCTAATCTTAACCCTAACCCTAACCCTAAACCAAACACTAAACCCTAACCCTAAGCCTAACCCTAACCCTAACCCTAACCCTAACCCTAACCCTAAACCTAACCCCAACCCTAACCCTAACCCTAACTCTAACCCTAACCCTAACATTAACCCTAACCCTAACACTGACCCTAACCCTAAACCCTAACCCTACCCTAACCCTACCCCTATCCATAACCCTAATCCTAACCCTAACCCTAAGCCTAACCCTAACACTAACCCTAACCCTAATGCGCTCTAACAGAAACCCTAACCCTAACCCTAACTCTAACCCTAACCCTAACCTTAACCCTAACCCTAACACTGACCCTAACCCTAAACCCTAACCCTACCCTAACCCTACCCCTATCCATAACCCTAATCCTAACCCTAACCCTAACCCTAACCCTAACCATAACCCTAACCCTAACCCTAACCCTAACCCTAACCCTAACCCTAACCCTAACCCTAACCCTAACCCTAAGCCTAACCCTAACCCTAACCCTAACCCTAACCCTAACCTAACCCTAACCCTAACCCTAACCCTAAGCTTAACCCTAACCCTAACCCTAACCACACCCTAAACCCTAACCCTAACCATATCCCTAACCCTAACCCAAACCCTAACCCTAACCCTAACTCTAACCCTAACCCTAACCTTAACCCTAACCCTAACACTGACCCTAACCCTAAACCCTAACCCTAACCTAACCCTACCCCTATCGATAACCCTAATCCTAACCCTAACCCTAAGCTTAACCCTAACACTAACCCTAACCCTAAATGCGCTCTAACCAAAACCCTAATCCTAACCCTAACTTTAACCCTAACCCTAACCTTAACCCTAACCCTAACACTGACCCTAACCATTAACCCTAACCCTACCCTAACCCTACCCCTATCCATAACCCTAATCCTAACCCTAACCCTAACCCTAACCCTAACCCTAACCCTAACCTAACCCTAACCCTAACCCTAACCCTAAGCTTAACCCTAACCCTAACCCTAACCAAACCCTAAACCCTAACCCTAACCATATCCCTAACCCTAACCCAAACCCTAACCCTAACCCTAACTCTAACCCTAACCCTAACCTTAACCCTAACCCTAACACTGACCCTAACCCTAAACCCTAACCCTACCCTAACCCTACCCCTATCGATAACCCTAATCCTAACCCTAACCCTAAGCTTAACCCTAACACTAACCCTAACCCTAAATGCGCTCTAACCAAAACCCTAATCCTAACCCTAACTTTAACCCTAACCCTAACCTTAACCCTAACCCTAACACTGACCCTAACCATAAACCCTAACCCTACCCTAACCCTACCCCTATCCATAACCCTAATCCTAATCCTAACCCTAAGCCTAACCCTAACACTAACCCTAACCTTAAATGCGCTCTAACCCTAACCCTAACCCTAACCCTAACACTAACCCTAACCCTAACCCTAAACCTAATCCTAAATGCACTCTAAACCTATCCGTAACCCTAACCCTAACCCTAATCCTAACCCTAACCCTAACCCTAACCCTAACCCTAACCCTAACCCTAACCCTAACCCTAACCCTAACCCTAACCCTAACCCTAAGCCTAACCCTAACACTAACCCTAACCTTAAATGTGCTCTAACCCTAACCCTAACCCTAACCCTAACCCTAACACTAACCCTAACCCTAACCCTAACCCTAACCCTAACCCTAAATGCACTCTAAACCTATCCCTAACCCTAACCCTAAACCTAATCCTAACCCTAACCCTAACCCTAACCCTAACCCTAACCCTAACCCTAACCAAAACCATAACCCTAACCCTAACCCTAAAATGCACTCTAATCTTAACCCTAACCCTAACCCTAACCCTACCCCTATCCATAACCCTAACCCTAACCCTAACCCTAAATGCGCTCTAACCCTAACCCTAACCCTAACCCTAACCCTAACCCTAACCATAACCCTAACCCTAACCCTAAAATGCACTCTAATCTTAACCCTAACCCTAACCCTAACCCTAACGCTAACCCTAACCCTAACCCTAAAAGCGCTCTAACCTTAACCCTAACCCTAACACTAACCCTAACCCTAACCCTAAACCCTAAAGCAAACCCTAACCCTAACCCTAACTCTAACCCTAACCCTTACCTTAACCCTAACCCTAACACTGACCCTAACCCTAAACCCTAACCCTACCCTAACCCTAACCTTAACTCTAACCCTGACCCTAACCCTACCCCTAACCCTAACCCTAACCCTAACCCTAACCCTAACCCTAACACTAACCCTAACCCTAACCCTAACCTTAACCCTAACCCTAACCCTAACCAAACCCTAAACCCTAACCCTAACCATATCCCTAACCCTAAC
>NW_027325171.1:17500-20000 GCF_028372415.1 Notamacropus eugenii | reverse complement strand
TAATCCTAACCCTAACCCTAACCCTAACCCTAACCCTAAGCCTAACCCTAACCCAAACCCTTACCCTAACCCTAACCTAACCCTAACCCTAACTCTAACCCTAACCCTAACCTTAACCCTAACCCTAACACTGACCCTAACCCTAAACCCTAATCCTACCCTAACCCTACCCCTATCCATAACCCTAATCCTAACCCTAACCCTAAGCCTAACCCTAACCCTAACCCTAACCCTAACCCTAACCCTAACCCTAACCACACCCTAAACCCTAACCCTAACCATATCCCTAACCCTAACCCAAACCCTAACCCTAACCCTAACTCTAACCCTAACCCTAACCTTAACCCTAACCCTAACACTGACCCTAACCCTAAACCCTAACCCTACCCTAACCCTACCCCTATCGATAACCCTAATCCTAACCCTAACCCTAAGCTTAACCCTAACACTAACCCTAACCCTAAATGCGCTCTAACCAAAACCCTAATCCTAACCCTAACTCTAACCCTAACCCTAACCCTAACCCTAACCCTAACACTGACCCTAACCATAAACCCTAACCCTACCCTAACCCTACCCCTATCCATAACCCTAATCCTAACCCTAACCCTAAGCCTAACCCTAACACTAACCCTAACCTTAAATGCGCTCTAACCCTAACCCTAACCCTAACCCTAACCCTAACCCTAACCCTAACCCTAACACTAACCCTAACCCTAACCCTAACCCTAACCCTAAATGCACTCTAAACCTATCCCTAACCCTAACCCTAACCCTAACCCTAACCCTAATCCTAACCCTAACCCTAACCCTAACCCTAACCCTAACCCTAACCCTAACCAAAACCATAACCCTAACCCTAACCCTAAAATGCACTCTAATCTTAACCCTAACCCTAACCCTAACCCTACCAATATCCATAACCCTAACCCTAACCCTAACCCTAAATGCGCTCTAACCCTAACCCTAACCCTAACCCTAACCCTAACCCTAACCCTAAAATGCACTCTAATCTTAACCCTAACCCTAACCCTAACCCTAACGCTAACCCTAACCCTAACCCTAAAAGTGCTCTAACCTTAACCCTAACCCTAACACTAACCCTAACCCTAACCCTAAACCCTAAACCAAACCCTAACCCTAACCCTCATTCTAACCCTAACCCTAACCTTAACCCTAACCCTAACACTGACCCTAACCCTAAACCCTAACCCTACTCTAACCTTAACCTTAACTCTAACCCTGACCCTAACCCTAACCCTAACCCTAACCCTAACCCTAACCCTAACCCTAACCCTAACCTTAACCCTAACCCTAACCCTAATCAAACCCTAAACCCTAACCCTAACCATATCCCTAACCCTAACCCAAACCCTAACCCTAACCCTAACTCTAACCCTAAGCCTAACCCTAAAATGCACTCTAACCCTAACACTAACCCTAACCATAACCCTAAACCAAACCCTAAACCCTAACCCTAACCCTAACCCTAACCCTAAGCCTAACCCTAACCCTAACCCAAACCCTAACCCTAACCCTAACTCTAACCCTAACCCTAACCTTAACCCTAACCCTAACACTGACCCTAACCCTAAACCCTAACCCTACCCTAACCCTACCCCTATCCATAACCCTAATCCTAACCCTAACCCTAAGCCTAACCCTAACACTAACCCTAACCCTAAATGCGCTCTAACCCAAACCCTAACCCTAACCCTAACTCTAACCCTAACCCTAATCTTAACCCTAACCCTAACCCTAAACCAAACACTAAACCCTAACCCTAAGCCTAACCCTAACCCTAACCCTAACCCTAACCCTAACCCTAAACCTAACCCCAACCCTAACCCTAACCCTAACTCTAACCCTAACCCTAACATTAACCCTAACCCTAACACTGACCCTAACCCTAAACCCTAACCCTACCCTAACCCTACCCCTATCCATAACCCTAATCCTAACCCTAACCCTAAGCCTAACCCTAACACTAACCCTAACCCTAAATGCGCTCTAACAGAAACCCTAACCCTAACCCTAACTCTAACCCTAACCCTAACCTTAACCCTAACCCTAACACTGACCCTAACCCTAAACCCTAACCCTACCCTAACCCTACCCCTATCCATAACCCTAATCCTAACCCTAACCCTAACCCTAACCCTAACCATAACCCTAACCCTAACCCTAACCCTAACCCTAACCCTAACCCTAACCCTAACCCTAACCCTAAGCCTAACCCTAACCCTAACCCTAACCCTAACCCTAACCTAACCCTAACCCTAACCCTAACCCTAAGCTTAACCCTAACCCTAACCCTAACCACACCCTAAACCCTAACCCTAACCATATCCCTAACCCTAACCCAAACCCTAACCCTAACCCTAACTCTAACCCTAACCCTAACCTTAACCCTAACCCTAACACTGACCCTAACCCTAAACCCTAACCCTAACCTAACCCTACCCCTATCGATAACCCTAATCCTAACCCTAACCCTAAG
>NW_027325170.1:0-119478 GCF_028372415.1 Notamacropus eugenii | reverse complement strand
GTTATTAGCGTCAGGATTAGAATCGAGAGCATTGAAGGATAGTGATAGGGTTAGAGTTAGGTTTAGGGTTAGGTATCGTAGAATTGAGGGTTAGGGTTGGGTTAGGGTTAGAATCAAGCGCATTTTTAGTGTTAGGGTTTGGGTTAGGCTTAGGGTTAGAGTGCATACAGAGGTAGGGATAAGAGCAGGGTTAGGATTAGGGTTAGGGTTTGTGTTGGTAGAATCGAGATTTAGGGTTAGGCTTTGGGTCAGGATTGCCTTTTGGGTTAGAGTCGAGTGCAATTAGGGTTAGGCTTAGCGTTGAGACTGACGATTTAGTGTTAGGGTTAGAATCAAGAACATTACCCTTAGAGTTATGGTTAGAATCCAGTGCATTTAGGGTTATCCTTAGGCTTGGGGTTACGGTTATATTTAGGGTGAGGTTAGAATCGAGTGCATTTAAGGATAGTGTTAGGGTTAGAGTTAGGTTTAGCGTTCGCTTTCGTAGAATCGAGGGCTCAGCTTAAGGTTAGGCTTAGGGTGAGGATTAGGGTTAGAATCAGGCGCATTTTTAGTGTTCTGGTTTTCGTCAGGGTATGGCTTAGATTGCATTTCGGGGTAGGGGTAGGAGTAGGGTTAGGACTAGGGTTAAGGTGTGTGTTGGTAGAATCGAGTTTTAGGGTTAGGCTTAGGGTCAGGAATGGCTTTGGGGTTAGAATCCAGTGCATTTAGGCTTAGGGATAGTGTTGAAATTGACGATTTAGTGTTAGGGTTAGAGTTGAGCACATTTAGGGTTAGAGTTTTGGTTCGAATTCGTTAGGGTTAGGGTTAGTGTTAGGGGTAGGGGTAGGGTTAGAGTGCAGTTAGGGGTAGAGGTAGGTGTAGGGTTAGGATTAGGGTTAAGGTTTCTGTTGGTAGAATCGAGGTTTAAGTTTAGGATTAGGGTAAGGATTGCTGGGTTAGAATCGAGTGCATTTAGGGTTAGAGTTAGTGTTGAGATTGACGATTTAGTGTTAGGCTTAGAATCGAGCACATTAGGGTTAGAGTTATGGTTAGAATCCACTGCATTTAGGCTTAGGGTTAGGGTTAGGGTTATCAGCGTCAGGATTAGAATGGAGAGCACTGAAGGATAGTGTTAGGGTTAGAGTTAGGTTTAGGGTTAGGTATCGTAGAATTGAGGGTTAGGGTTGGGTTAGGGTTAGAATCAAGCGCATTTTTAGTGTTAGAGTTTGGGTTAGGGTTAGGGTTAGAGTGCATACAGAGGTAGGGATAGGAGTAGGGTTATGATTAGGGTCAGGAATGGCTTTGTGGTTTGAATCCACTGCATTTAGGCTTAGGGTTAGGGTTAGGGTTATCAGCGTCAGGATTAGAATGGAGAGCACTGAAGGATAGTGTTAGGGTTAGAGTTAGGTTTAGGGTTAGGTATCGTAGAATTGAGGGTTAGGGTTGGGTTAGGGTTAGAATCAAGCGCATTTTTAGTGTTAGGGTTTGGGTTAGGGTTAGGGTTAGAGTGCATATAGAGGTAGGGATAGGAGTAGGGTTAGGATTAGGGTTAGGGTTTGTGTTGGTAGAATCGAGGTTTAGGGTTAGGCTTTGGGTCAGGATTGCCTTTTGGATTAGAGTCGAGTGCATTTAGGGTTAGGCTTAGCGTTGAGAGTGACGATTTAGTGTTAGGGTTAGAATCAAGAACATTACCGTTAGATTTATGGTTAGAATCCAGTGCATTTAGGGTTATCCTTAGGCTTGGGGTTACGGTTATATTTAGGGTGAGGTTAGAATCGAGTGCATTTAAGGATAGTGTTAGGGTTAGAGTTAGGTTTAGCGTTCGCTTTCGTAGAATCGAGGGTTCAGCTTAAGGTTAGGCTTAGGATTAGCATTAGTGTTAGAATCAGGCGCATTTTTAGTGTTCTGGTTTTCGTCAGGGTATGGCTTAGAGTGCATTTCGGGGTAGGGGTAGGAGTAGGGTTAGGTTTAGGGTTAATGTGTGTGGTGGTAGAATCGAGTTTTAGGGTTAGGCTTAGGGTCAGGAATGGCTTTGGGGTTAGAATCCAGTGCATTTAGGCTTAGGGATAGTGTTGAAATTGACGATTTAGTGTTAGGGTTAGAATCGAGCACATTTAGGGTTAGAGTTTTGGTTAGAATTCGTTAGGGTTAGGGTTAGTGTTAGGGGTAGGGGTAGGGTTAGAGTGCAGTTAGGGGTAGGGTAGGGGTAGGGTTAGGATTAGGGTTAGGATTTGTGTTGGTAGAATCGAGGTTTAGGGTTGGGCTTAGGGTCAGTATTGCCTTTTGGGTTAGAATCGAGTGCATTTAGGATTAGGGTTAGTGTTGAGATTGACGATTTAGTGTTAGGCTTAGAATCGAACACATTAGGGTTAGAGTTATGGTTAGAATCCACTGCATTTAGGCTTAGGGTTAGGGTTAGGGTTATTAGCATCAGGATTAGAATCGAGAGCATTGAAGGATAGTGATAGGGTTAGAGTTAGGTTTAGGGTTAGGTATCGTAGAATTGAGGGTTAGGGTTGGGTTAGGGTTAGAATCAAGCGCATTTTTAGTGTTAGGGGTTGGGTTAGGGTTAGGGTTAGAGTGCATACAGAGGTAGGGATAGGAGTAGGGTTAGGATTAGGGTTAGGGTTTGTGTTGGTAGAATCGAGGTTTAGGGTTAGGCTTAGGGTCAGGATTGCCTTTTGGGTTAGAGTCGAGTGCATTTAGGGTTAGGCTTAGTGATGAGATTGACGAATTAGTGTTAGGGTTATAATCGAGCACATTGGGGTTAGAGTTATGGTTAGAATCCAGTGCATTTAGGGTTAGGATTAGGGTTAGGGTTAGGGTTATGTTTAGGGTGAGGGTTAGAATCGAGTGCATTTAAGGATAGTGTGAGGTTTAGAGTTAGGTATAGGGTTAGCTTTCGTAGAATGGAGGCTTAGTGTTTGGGTTAGGGTTAGTGTTGGGAATAGGGTTAGAATCAAGCGCATTTTTAGTGTTGAGTTTGGGGTTAGGGTTAGGGTTTGAGTGCATTTGGAGGTAGGGGAGCAGTTGGGTTGGAATTAGGGTTAGGGTTTGTGTTGCTAGAATCGAGGTTTAGGGTTTGGCTTAGGGTCAGGATTGCCTTTTGGGTTAGAGTCGAGTGCATTTAGGGTTAGGCTTAGTGATGAGATTGACGAATCAGTGTTAGGGTTATAATCGAGCACATTGGGGTTAGAGTTATGGTTAGAATCCAGTGCATTTAGGGTTATCCTTAGGCTTGGGGTTACGGTTATATTTAGGGTGAGGTTAGAATCGAGTGCATTTAAGGATAGTGTTAGGGTTAGAGTTAGGTTTAGCGTTCGCTTTCGTAGAATCGAGGGTTCAGCTTAAGGTTAGGCTTAGGGTTAGCATTAGTGTTAGAATCAGGCGCATTTTTAGTGTTCTGGTTTTCGTCAGGGTATGGCTTACAGTGCATTTCGGGGTAGGGGTAGGAGTAGGGTTAGGTTTAGGGTTAATGTGTGTGGTGGTAGAATCGAGTTTTAGGGTTGGGCTTAGGGTCAGGAATGGCTTTGGGGTTAGAATCCAGTGCATTTAGGCTTAGGGATAGTGTTGAAATTGACGATTTAGTGTTAGGGTTAGAATCGAGCACATTTAGGGTTAGAGTTTTGGTTAGAATTCGTTAGGGTTAGGGTTAGTGTTAGGGGTAGGGGTAGGGTTAGAGTGCAGTTAGGGGTAGGGGTAGGGGTAGGGTTAGGATTAGGGTTAGGATTTGTGTTGGTAGAATCGAGGTTTAGGGTTAGGCTTAGGGTCAGTATTGCCTTTTGGGTTAGAATCGAGTGCATTTAGGATTAGGGTTAGTGTTGAGATTGACGATTTAGTGTTAGGCTTAGAATCGAACACATTAGGGTTAGAGTTATGGTTAGAATCCACTGCATTTAGGCTTAGGATTAGGGTTAGGGTTATTAGCATCAGGATTAGAATCGAGAGCATTGAAGGATAGTGATAGGGTTAGAGTTAGGTTTAGGGTTAGGTATCGTAGAATTGAGGGTTAGGGTTGGGTTAGGGTTAGAATCAAGCGCATTTTTAGTGTTAGGGGTTGGGTTAGGGTTAGGGTTAGAGTGCATACAGAGGTAGGGATAGGAGTAGGGTTAGGATTAAGGTTAGGGTTTGTGTTGGTAGAATCGAGGTTTAGGTTAGGCTTAGGGTCAGGATTGCCTTTTGGGTTAGAGTCGAGTGCATTAGGGTTAGGCTTAGTGATGAGATTGACGAATTAGTGTTAGGGTTATAATCGAGCACATTGGGGTTAGAGTTATGGTTAGAATCCAGTGCATTTAGGGTTAGGATTAGGGTTAGGGTTAGGGTTATGTTTAGGGTGAGGGTTAGAATCGAGTGCATTTAAGGATAGTGTGAGGATTAGAGTTAGGTATAGGGTTAGCTTTCGTAGAATGGAGGGTTAGTGTTAGGGTTAGGGTTAGTGTTGGGAATAGGGTTAGAATCAAGCGCATTTTTAGTGTTGAGGTTGGGGTTAGGGTTAGGGTTTGAGTGCATTTGGAGGTAGGGGAGCAGTTGGGTTGGGATTAGGGTTAGGGTTTGTGTTGCTAGAATCGAGGTTTATGGTTTGGCTTAGGGTCAGGATTGCCTTTTGGGTTAGAGTCGAGTGCATTTAGCGTTAGGATTAGTGATGAGATTGACGAATCAGTGTTAGGGTTATAATCGAGCACATTGGGGTTAGAGTTATGGTTAGAATCCAGTGCATTTAGGGTTATCCTTAGGCTTGGGGTTACGGTTATATTTAGGGTGAGGTTAGAATCGAGTGCATTTAAGGACAGTGTTAGGGTTAGAGTTAGGTTTAGCGTTCGCTTTCGTAGAATCGAGGGTTCAGCTTAAGGTTAGGCTTAGGGTTAGCATTAGTGTTAGAATCAGGCGCATTTTTAGTGTTCTGGTTTTCGTCAGGGTATGGCTTAGAGTGCATTTCGGGGTAGGGGTAGGAGTAGGGTTAGGATTAGGGGTAAGGTGTGTGTTGGTAGAATCGAGTTTAGGGTTAGGCTTAGGGTCAGGAATGGCTTTGGGGTTAGAATCCAGTGCATTTAGGCTTAGGGATAGTGTTGAAATTGACGATTTAGTGTTAGGGTTAGAATCGAGCACATTTAGGGTTAGAGTTTTGGTTAGAATTCGTTAGGGTTAGGGTTAGTGTTAGGGGTTGGGGTAGGGTTAGAGTGTATTTAGGGGTAGGGGTAGGGGTAGGGGTAGGGTTAGGATTAGGGTTAGGATTTGTGTTGGTAGAATCGAGGTTTAGGGTTAGGCTTAGGGTCAGGAGAGCATTTTGGGTCATGATTCAGAGCATTTGGGCTTAGGGTTAGTGTTGAAATTGATGATTTAGATTTAGCGTTAGAATCAAGCACATTTAGGGATAGAGTTATGGTTAGAATTCGTTAGGGTTACAGTTAGTGTTACGGTTAGGGGTATGGTTGGAGTGCATTTAGCGGTACGTGTTGGGGCACGGTTAGAATATACTTTAGGGTTACTATTGGTAGAATCGAGGATTAGGGTTAGGCTCAGGGTCAGGATTGCCTTTTGGGTTAGAATCGAGTGCATTTAGGCTTAAGGTTACTGTTGAGATTGACGAATTAGTGTTAGGGTTAGAAGCAAGAACATTACAGTTAGAGTTATGGTTAGAATCCAGTGCATTTCGGGTTAGGCTTAGGCTTAGGGTTACGGTTATGTTTAGGGTGACGGTGAGAATCGAGTGCATTTAAGGATAGTGTTAGGGTTCGAGTTAGGTTTAGGGTTAGCTTTCGTAGAATCGAGGCTTCGGCTTCGTGTTAGGGTTAGCGTTAGGGTTAGGGTTAGAATCAGACGCAATTTTAGTGTTATGGTTGGGGTTAGGGTATGGCTTAGAGTGCATATAGAGGTAGGGGTAGGAGTAGGGTTAGGATTAGGGTTAAGGTTTGTGTTGGTAGAATCGAGGTTTAAGTTTAGGATTAGGGTAAGGATTGCTGGGTTAGAATCGAGTGCATTTAGGGTTAGAGTTAGTGTTGAGATTGACGATTTAGTGTTAGGCTTAGAATCGAGCACATTAGGGTTAGAGTTATGGTTAGAATCCACTGCATTTAGGCTTAGGGTTAGGGTTAGGGTTATCAGCGTCAGGATTAGAATGGAGAGCACTGAAGGATAGTGTTAGGGTTAGAGTTAGGTTTAGGGTTAGGTATCGCAGAATTGAGGGTTAGGGTTGGGCTAGGGGAATCAAGCGCATTTTTAGTGTTAGGGTTTGGGTTAGGGTTAGGGTTAGAGTGCATACAGAGGTAGGGATAGGAGTAGGGTTAGGATTAGGGTTAGGGTTTGTGTTGGTAGAATCGAGGTTTAGGGTTAGGCTTTGGGTCAGGATTGCCTTTTGGGTTAGAGTCGAGTGCAATTAGGGTTAGGCTTAGCGTTGAGAGTGACGATTTAGTGTTAGGGTTAGAATCAAGAACATTACCCTTAGAGTTATGGTTAGAATCCAGTCCATTTAGGGTTATCCTTAGGCTTGGGGTTACGGTTATATTTAGGGTGAGGTTAGAATCGAGTGCATTTAAGGATAGTGTTAGGGTTAGAGTTAGGTTTAGCGTTCGCTTTCGTAGAATCGAGGGTTCAGCTTAAGGTTAGGCTTAGGGTGAGGATTAGGGTTAGAATCAGGCGCATATTTAGTGTTCTGGTTTTCGTCAGGGTATGGCTTAGATTGCATTTCGGGGTAGGGGTAGGAGTAGGGTTAGGACTAGGGTTAAGGTGTGTGTTGGTAGAATCGAGTTTTAGGGTTAGGCTTAGGGTCAGGAATGGCTTTGGGGTTAGAATCCAGTGCATTTAGGCTTAGGGATAGTGTTGAAATTGACGATTTAGTGTTAGGATTAGAATCGAGCACATTTAAGGTTAGAGTTTTGGTTAGAATTCGTTAGGGTTAGGGTTAGTGTTAGGGGTAGGGGTAGGGTTAGAGTGCAGTTAGGGGTAGAGGTAGGGGTAGGGTTAGGATTAGGGTTAGGATTTGTGTTGGTAGAATCGAAGTTTAGGGTTAGGCTTAGGGTCAGTATTGCCTTGTGGGTTAGAATCGAGTGCATTTAGGATTAGGGTTAGTGTTGAGATTGACGATTTAGTGTTAGGCTTAGAATCGAGCACATTAGGGTTAGAGTTATGGTTAGAATCCACTGCATTTAGGCTTAGGGTTAGGGTTAGGGTTATTAGCGTCAGGATTAGAATCGAGAGCATTGAAGGATAGTGATAGGGTTAGAGTTAGGTTTAGGCTTAGGTATCGTAGAATTGAGGGTTAGGGTTGGGTTAGGGTTAGAATCAAGCGCATTTTTAGTGTTAGGGGTTGGGTTAGTGTTAGGGTTAGAGTGCATACAGAGGTAGAGATAGGAGTAGGGTTAGGATTAGGGTTAGGGTTTGTGTTGGTAGAATCGAGGTTTAGGGTTAGGCTTAGGGTGAGGATTGCCTTTTGGGTTAGAGTCGAGTGTCTTTAGGGTTAGGCTTAGTGATGAGATTGACGAATTAGTGTTAGGGTTATAATCGAGCACATTGGGGTTAGAGTTATGGTTAGAATCCAGTGCATTTAGGGTTAGGATTAGGGTGAGGGTTAGGGTTATGTTTAGGGTGAGGGTTAGAATCGAGTGCATTTAAGGATAGTGTTAGGTTTAGAGTTAGGTATAGGGTTAGCTTTCGTAGAATGGAGGGTTAGTGTTAGGGGTAGGGTTAGTGTTGGGATTAGGGTTAGAATCAAGTGCATTTTTAATGTTAGGGTTGGGGTTAGGGTTAGGGTTTGAGTGCATTTGGAGGTAGGGGAGCAGTTGGGTTGGGATTAGGGTTAGGGTTTGTGTTGCTAGAATTGAGGTTTTGGGTTCGGCTTAGGGTCAGGAGAGCATTTTGGGTCATAATTCAGAGCATTTAGGCTTAGGGTTAGTGTTGAAATTGATGATTTAGTTTTAGCGTTAGAATCAAGCACATTTAGGGATAGAGTTATGGTTAGAATTCGTTAGGGTTACAGTTAGTGTTAGGGTTAGGGGTATTGTTGGAGTGCATTTAGCGGTACGGGTTGGGGCACGGTTAGAATTTACTTTAGGGTTAGGGTTGGTAGAATCGAGGATTAGGGTTAGGCTCAGGGTCAGGATTGCCTTTTGGGTTAGAATCGAGTGCATTTAGCCTTTAGCTTACTGTTGAGATTGACGAATTAGTGTTAGGGTTAGAAGCAAGAACATTACAGTTAGAGTTATGGTTAGAATCCAGTGCATTTCGGGTTAGCCTTAGGCTTAGGGTTACGGTTATGTTTAGAGTGACGGTGAGAATCGAGTGCATTTAAGGATAATGTTAGGGTTCGAGTTAGGTTTAGGGTTAGCTTTCGTAGAATCGAGGCTTAGGCTTCGTGTTAGGGTTAGCGTTAGGGTTAGGGTTAGAATCAGGCGCAATTTTAGTGTTATGGTTGGGGTTAGGGTATGGCTTAGAGTGCATATAGAGGTAGGGGTAGGAGTAGGGTTAGGATTAGGGTTAAGGTTTGTGTTGGTAGAATCGAGGTTTAAGTTTAGGATTAGGGTAAGGATTGCTGGGTTAGAATCGAGTGCATTTAGGGTTAGAGTTAGTGTTGAGATTGACGATTTAGTGTTAGGCTTAGAATCGAGCACATTAGGGTTAGAGTTATGGTTAGAATCCACTGCATTTAGGCTTAGGGTTAGGGTGAGGGTTATTAGCGTCAGGATTAGAATCGAGAGCATTGAAGGATAGTGATAGGGTTAGAGTTAGGTTTAGGGTTAGGTATCGTAGAATTGAGGGTTATGGTTGGGTTAGGGTTAGAATCAAGCGCATTTTTAGTGTTAGGGGTTGGGTTAGGGTTAGGGTTAGAGTGCATACAGAGGTAGGGATAGGACTAGGGTTAGGATTAGGGTTAGGGTTTGTGTTGGTAGAATCGAGGTTTAGGGTTAGGCTTAGGGTCAGGATTGCCTTTTGGGTTAGAGTCGAGTGCATTTAGGGTTAGGCTTAGAGCTGAGATTGACGAATTAGTGTTAGGGTTATAATCGAGCACATTGGGGTTAGAGTTATGGTTAGAATCCAGTGCATTTAGGGTTAGGATTAGGGTGAGGGTTAGGGTTATGTTTAGGGTGAGGGTTAGAATCGAGTACATTTAAGGATAGTGTTAGGTTTAGGGTTAGGTATAGGGTTAGCTTTCGTAGAATGGAGGGTTAGTGTTAGGGTTAGGGTTAGTGTTGGGATTAGGGTTAGAATCAAGTGCATTTTTAATGTTAGGGTTGGGGTTAGGGTTAGGGTTTGAGTGCATTTGGAGGTAGGGGAGCAGTTGGGTTGGGATTAGGGTTAGGGTTTGTGTTGCTAGAATTGAGGTTTTGGGTTAGGCTTAGGGTCAGGAGAGCATTTTGGGTCATAATTCAGAGCATTTAGGCTTAGGGTTAGTGTTGAAATTGATGATTTAGTTTTAGCGTTAGAATCAAGCACATTTAGGGATAGAGTTATGGTTAGAATTCGTTAGGGTTACAGTTAGTGTTAGGGTTAGGGGTATTGTTGGAGTGCATTTAGCGGTACGGGTTGGGGCACGGTTAGAATTTACTTTAGGGTTAGGGTTGGTAGAATCGAGGATTAGGGTTAGGCTCAGGGTCAGGATTGCCTTTTGGGTTAGAATCGAGTGCATTTAGCCTTTAGCTTACTGTTGAGATTGAGGAATTAGTGTTAGGGTTAGAAGCAAGAACATTACAGTTAGAGTTATGGTTAGAATCCAGTGCATTTCGGGTTAGGCTTAGGCTTAGGGTTACGGTTATGTTTAGAGTGACGGTGAGAATCGAGTGCATTTAAGGATAGTGTTAGGGTTCGAGTTAGGTTTAGGGTTAGCTTTCGTAGAATCGAGGCTTAGGCTTCGTGTTAGGGTTAGCGTTAGGGTTAGGGTTAGAATCAGGCGCAATTTTAGTGTTATGGTTGGGGTTAGGGTATGGCTTCGAGTGCATATAGAGGTAGGGGTAGGAGTAGGGTTAGGATTAGGGTTAAGGTTTGTGTTGGTAGAATCGAGGTTTAAGTTTAGGATTAGGGTAAGGATTGCTGGGTTAGAATCGAGTGCATTTAGAGTTAGAGTTAGTGTTGAGATTGACAATTTAGTGTTAGGCTTAGAATCGAGCACATTAGGGTTAGAGTTATGGTTAGAATCCACTGCATTTAGGCTTAGGGTTAGGGTTAGGGTTATCAGCTTCAGGATTAGAATGGAGAGCACTGAAGGATAGTGTTAGGGTTAGAGTTAGGTTAAGGGTTAGGTATCGTAGAATTGAGGGTTAGGGTTGGGTTAGGGTTAGAATCAAGCGCATTTTTAGTGTTAGGGGTTGGGTTAGGGTTAGGGTTAGAGTGCATACAGAGGTAGGGATAGGAGTAGGGTTAGGATTAGGGTCAGGAATGGCTTTGTGGTTTGAATCCACTGCATTTAGGCTTAGGGTTAGGGTTGGGGTTATCAGCGTCAGGATTAGAATGGAGAGCACTGAAGGACAGTGTTAGGGTTAGAGTTAGGTTTAGGGTTAGGTATCGTAGAATTGAGGGTTAGGGTTGGCTTAGGGTTAGAATCGAGCGAATTTTTAGTGTTAGGGTTTGGGTTAGGGTTAGGGTTAGAGTGCATACAGAGGTAGGGATAGGACTAGGGTTAGGATTAGGGTCAGGAATGGCTTTGGGGTTTGAATCCACTGCATTTAGGCTTAGGGTTAGGGTTAGGGTTATCAGCGTCAGGATTAGAATGGAGAGCACTGAAGGATAGTGTTAGGGTTAGAGTTAGGTTTAGGGTTAGGTATCGTAGAATTGAGGGTTAGGGTTGGGTTAGGGTTAGAATCAAGCGCATTTTTAGTGTTAGGGTTTGGGTTAGGGTTAGGGTTAGAGTGCATACAGAGGTAGGGATAAGAGCAGGGTTAGGATTGGGGTCAGGAATGGCTTTGGGGTTTGAATGCACTGCATTTAGGCTTAGGGTTAGGGTTAGGGTTATCAGCGTCAGGATTAGAATGGAGAGCACTGAAGGATAGTGTTAGGGTTAGAGTTAGGTTTAGGGTTAGGTATCGTAGAATTGAGGGTTAGGGTTGGGTTAGGGTTAGAATCAAGCGCATTTTTAGTGTTAGGGTTTGGGTTAGGGTTAGGGTTAGAGTGCATACAGAGGTAGGGATAGGACTAGGGTTAGGATTAGGGTCAGGAATGGCTTTGGGGTTTGAATCCACTGCATTTAGGCTTAGGGTTAGGGTTAGGGTTATCAGCGTCAGGATTAGAATGGAGAGCACTGAAGGATAGTGTTAGGGTTAGAGTTAGGTTTAGGGTTAGGTATCGTAGAATTGAGGGTTAGGGTTGGGTTAGGGTTAGAATCAAGCGCATTTTTAGTGTTAGGGTTTGGGTTAGGGTTAGGGTTAGAGTGCATACAGAGGTAGGGATAAGAGCAGGGTTAGGATTGGGGTCAGGAATGGCTTTGGGGTTTGAATGCACTGCATTTAGGCTTAGGGTTAGGGTTAGGGTTATCAGCGTCAGGATTAGAATGGAGAGCACTGAAGGATAGTGTTAGGGTTAGAGTTAGGTTTAGGGTTAGGTATCGTAGAATTGAGGGTTAGGGTTGGGTTAGGGTTAGAATCAAGCGCATTTTTAGTGTTAGGGTTTGGGTTAGGGTTAGGGTTAGAGTGCATATAGAGGTAGGGATAGGAGTAGGGTTAGGATTAGGGTTAGGGTTTGTGTTGGTAGAATCGAGGTTTAGGGTTAGGCTTTGGGTCAGGATTTCCTTTTGGATTAGAGTCGAGTGCATTTAGGGTTAGGCTTAGCGTTGAGAGTGACGATTTAGTGTTAGGGTTAGAATCAAGAACATTCCCGTTAGATTTATGGTTAGAATCCAGTGCATTTAGGGTTATCCTTAGGCTTGGGGTTACGGTTATATTTAGGGTGAGGTTAGAATCGAGTGCATTTAAGGATAGTGTTAGGGTTAGAGTTAGGTTTAGCGTTCGCTTTCGTAGAATCGAGGGTTCAGCTTAAGGTTAGGCTTAGGGTTAGCATTAGTGTTAGAATCAGGCGCATTTTTAGTGTTCTGGTTTTCGTCAGGGTATGGCTTAGAGTGCATTTCGTGGTAGGGGTAGGAGTAGGGTTAGGATTAGGGTTAAGGTGTGTGTTGGTAGAATCGAGTTTTAGGGTTAGGCTTAGGGTCAGGAATGGCTTTGGGGTTAGAATCCAGTGCATTTAGGCTTAGGGATAGTGTTGAAATTGACGATTTACTGTTAGGGTTAGAATCGAGCACATTTAGGGTTAGAGTTTTGGTTAGAATTCGTTAGGGTTAGGGTTAGTGTTAGGGGTAGGGGTAGGGTTAGAGTGCATTTAGGGGTAGGGGTAGAGGTAGGGTTAGGATTAGGGTTAGGATTTGTGTTGGTAGAATCGAGGTTTAGGGTTAGGCTTAGGGTCAGTATTGCCTTTTGGGTTAGAATCGAGTGCATTTAGGATTAGGGTTAGTGTTGAGATTGACGATTTAGTGTTAGGCTTAGAATCGAGCACATTAGGGTTAGAGTTATGGTTAGAATCCACTGCATTTAGGCTTAGGGTTACGGTGAGGGTTATTAGCGTCAGGATTAGAATCGAGAGCATTGAAGGATAGTGATAGGGTTAGAGTTAGGTTTAGGGTTAGGTATCGTAGAATTGAGGGTTAGGGTTGAGTTAGGGTTAGAATCAAGCGCATTTTTAGTGTTAGGGGTTGGGTTAGGGTTAGGGTTAGAGTGCATACAGAGGTAGGGATAGGACTAGGGTTAGGATTAGGGTTAGGGTTTGTGTTGGTAGAATCGAGGTTTAGGGTTAGGCTTAGGGTCACAATTGCCTTTTGGGTTAGAGTCGAGTGCATTTAGGGTTAGGCTTAGTGATGAGATTGACGAATTAGTGTTAGGGTTATAATCGAGCACATTGGGGTTAGAGTTATGGTTAGAATCCAGTGCATTTAGGGTTAGGATTAGGGTTAGGGTTAGGGTTATGTTTAGGGTGAGGGTTAGAATCGAGTGCATTTAAGGATAGTGTTAGGTTTAGAGTTAGGTATAGGGTTAGCTTTCGTAGAATCGAGGCTTAAGCTTCGTGTTAGGGTTAGCGTTAGGGTTAGGGTTAGAATCAGGCGCAATTTTAGTGTTATGGTTGGGGTTAGGGTATGGCTTAGAGTGCATATAGAGGTAGGGGTAGGAGTAGGGTTAGGATTAGGGTTAAGGTTTGTGTTGGTAGAATCGAGGTTTAAGTTTAGGATTAGGGTAAGGATTGCTGGGTTAGAATCGAGTGCATTTAGGGTTAGAGTTAGTGTTGAGATTGACGATTTAGTGTTAGGCTTAGAATCGAGCACATTAGGGTTAGAGTTATGGTTAGAATCCACTGCATTTAGGCTTAGGGTTAGGGTTAGGGTTATCAGCGTCAGGATTAGAATGGAGAGCACTGAAGGATAGTGTTAGGGTTAGAGTTAGGTTTAGGGTTAGGTATCGTAGAATTGAGGGTTAGGGTTGGGTTAGGGTTAGAATCAAGCGCATTTTTAGTGTTAAGGTTTGGGTTAGGGTTAGGGTTAGAGTGCATACAGAGGTAGGGATAGGAGTAGGGTTAGGATTAGGGTCAGGAATGGCTTTGTGGTTTGAATCCACTGCATTTAGGCTTAGGGTTAGGGTTAGGGTTATCAGCGTCAGGATTAGAATGGAGAGCACTGAAGGATAGTGTTAGGGTTAGAGTTAGGTTTTGGGTTAGGTATCGTAGAATTGAGGGTTAGGGTTGGGTTAGGGATAGAATCAAGCGCATTTTTAGTGTTAGGGTTTGGGTTAGGGTTAGGGTTAGAGTGCATACAGAGGTAGGGATAAGAGCAGGGTTAGGATTAGGGTCAGGAATGGCTTTGGGGTTTGAATGCACTGCATTTAGGCTTAGGGTTAGGGTTAGGGTTATCAGCGTCAGGATTAGAATGGAGAGCACTGAAGGATAGTGTTAGGGTTAGAGTTAGGTTTAGGGTTAGGTATCGCAGGATTGAGGGTTAGGGTTGGGTTAGGGTTAGAATCAAGCGCATTTTTAGTGTCAGGGTTCGGGTTAGGGTTAGGGTTAGAGTGCATACAGAGGTAGGGATAGGAGTAGGGTTAGGATTAGGGTTAGGGTTTGTGTTGGTAGAATCGAGGTTTAGCGTTAGGCTTTGGGTCAGGATTTCCTTTTGGATTAGAGTCGAGTGCCTTTAGGGTTAGGCTTAGCGTTGAGAGTGACGATTTAGTGTTAGGGTTAGAATCAAGAACATTACCGTTATATTTATGGTTAGAATCCAGTGCATTTAGGGTTATCCTTAGGCTTGGGGTTACGGTTATATTTAGGGTGGGGTTAGAATCGAGTGCATTTAAGGATAGTGTTAGGTTTAGAGTTAGGTATAGTGTTAGCTTTCGTAGAATGGAGGGTTAGTGTTAGGGTTAGGGTTAGTGTTGGGATTAGGGTTAGAATCAAGCGCATTTTTAGTGTTATGTTTGGGGTTAGGGTTAGGGTTTGGGTGCATTTGGAGGTAGGGGAGCAGTTGGGTTGGGATTAGGGTTAGGGTTTGTGTTGGTAGAATCGAGGTTTAGGGTTAGGCTTAGGGTCAGGAGAGCATTTTGGGTCATGATTCAGAGCATTTGGGCTTAGGGTTAGTGTTGAAATTGATGATTTAGATTTAGCGTTAGAATCAAGCACATTTAGGGATAGAGTTTTGGTTAGAATTCGTTAGGGTTACACTTAGTGTTAGGGTTAGGGGTATGGTTGGAGTGCATTTAGCGGTACGGGTTGGGGCACGGTTAGAATATACTTTAGGGTTAGTATTGGTAGAATCGAGGATTAGGGTTAGGCTCAGGGTCAGGATTGCCTTTTGGGTTAGAATCGAGTGCATTTAGGCTTAAGGTTACTGTTGAGATTGACGAATTAGTGTTAGGGTTAGAAGCAAGAACATTACAGTTAGAGTTATGGTTAGAATCCAGTGCATTTCGGGTTAGGCTTAGGCTTACGGTTACGGTTATGTTTAGGGTGACGGTGAGAATCGAGTGCATTTAAGGATAGTGTTAGGGTTCGAGTTAGGTTTAGGGTTAGCTTTCGTAGAATCGAGGCTTCGGCTTCGTGTTAGGGTTAGCGTTAGGGTTAGGGTTAGAATCAGGCGCAATTTTAGTGTTATGGTTGGGGTTAGGGTATGGCTTAGAGTGCATATAGAGGTAGGGGTAGGAGTAGGGTTAGGATTAGGGTTAAGGTTTGTGTTGGTAGAATCGAGGTTTAAGTTTAGGATTAGGGTAAGGATTGCTGGGTTAGAATCGAGTGCATTTAGGGTTAGAGTTAGTGTTGAGATTGACGATTTAGTGTTAGGCTTAGAATCGAGCACATTAGGGTTAGAGTTATGGTTAGAATCCACTGCATTTAGGCTTAGGGTTAGGGTTAGGGTTATCAGCGTCAGGATTAGAATGGAGAGCACTGAAGGATAGTGTTAGGGTTAGAGTTAGGTTTAGGGTTAGGTATCGCAGAATTGAGGGTTAGGGTTGGGTTAGGGTTAGAATCAAGCGCATTTTTAGTGTTAGGGGTTGGGTTAGGGTTAGGGTTAGAGTGCATATAGAGGTAGGGATAGGAGTAGGGTTAGGATTAGGGTTAGGGTTTGTGTTGGTAGAATCGAGGTTTAGGGTTAGGCTTAGGGTGAGGATTGCCTTTTGGGTTAGAGTCGAGTGCATTTAGGGTTAGGCTTAGTGATGAGATTGACGAATTAGTGTTAGGGTTATAATCGAGCACATTGGGGTTAGAGTTATGGTTAGAATCCAGTGCATTTAGGGTTAGGATTAGGGTAAGGGTTAGGGTTATATTTAGGGTGAGGGTTAGAATCGAGTGCATTTAAGGATAGTGTTAGGTTTAGAGTTAGGTATAGGGTTAGCTTTCGTAGAATGGAGGGTTAGTGTTAGGGTTAGGGTTAGTGTTGGGATTAGGGTTAGAATCAAGCGCATTTTTAGTGTTAGGGTTGCGGTTAGGGTTAGGGTTTGAGTGCATTTGGAGGTAGGGGAGCAGTTGGGTTGGGATTAGGGTTAGGGTTTGTCTTGCTCGAATCGAGGTTTTCGGTTAGGCTTAGGGTCAGGAGAGCATTTTGGGTCATAATTCAGAGCATTTAGGCTTAGGGTTAGTGTTGAAATTGATGATTTAGTTTTAGCGTTAGAATCAAGCACATTTAGGGATAGAGTTATGGTTAGAATTCGTTAGGGTTACAGTTAGTGTTAGGGTTAGGGGTATTGTTGGAGTGCATTTAGCGGTACGGGTTGGGGCACGGTTAGAATTTACTTTAGGGTTAGGGTTGGTAGAATCGAGGATTAGGGTTAGGCTCAGGGTCAGGATTGCCTTTTGGGTTAGAATCGAGTGCATTTAGCCTTTAGGTTACTGTTGAGATTGACGAATTAGTGTTAGGGTTAGAAGCAAGAACATTACAGTTAGAGTTATGGTTAGAATCCAGTGCATTTCGAGTTAGGCTTAGGCTTAGGGCTACGGTTATGTTTAGAGTGACGGTGAGAATCGAGTGCATTTAAGGATAGTGTTAGGGTTCGAGTTAGGTTTAGGGTTAGCTTTCGTAGAATCGAGGCTTCGGCTTCGTGTTAGGGTTAGCGTTAGGGTTAGGGTTAGAATCAGGCGCAATTTTAGTGTTGTGGTTGGGGTTAGGGTATGGCTTAGAGTGCATATAGAGGTAGGGGTAGGAGTAGGGTTAGGATTAGGGTTAAGGTTTGTGTTGGTAGAATCGAGGTTTAAGTTTAGGATTAGGGTAAGGATTGCTGGGTTAGAATCGAGTGCATTTAGGGTTAGAGTAAGTGTTGAGATTGACGATTTAGTGTTAGGCTTAGAATCGAGCACATTAGGGTTAGAGTTATGGTTAGAATCCACTGCATTTAGGCTTAGGGTTAGGGTTAGGGTTATCAGCGTCAGGATTAGAATGGAGAGCACTGAAGGATAGTGTTAGGGTTAGAGTTAGGTTTAGGGTTAGGTATCGTAGAATTGAGGGTTAGGGTTGGGTTAGGCTTAGAATCAAGCGCATTTTTAGTGTTAGGGTTTGGGTTAGGGTTAGGGATAGAGTGCATACAGAGGTAGGGATAAGAGCAGGGTTAGGATTAGGGTCAGGAATGGCTTTGTGGTTTGAATCCACTGCATTTAGGCTTAGGGTTAGGGTTAGGGTTATCAGCGTCAGGATTAGAATGGAGAGCACTGAAGGATAGTGTTAGGGTTAGAGTTAGGTTTAGGGTTAGGTATCGTAGAATTGAGGGTTAGGGTTGGGTTAGGGTTAGAATCAAGCGCATTTTTAGTGTTAGGGTTTGGGTTAGGGTTAGGGTTAGAGTGCATACAGAGGTAGGGATAAGAGCAGGGTTAGGATTAGGGTCAGGAATGGCTTTGGGGTTTGAATGCACTGCATTTAGGCTTAGGGTTAGGGTTAGGGTTATCAGCGTCAGGATTAGAATGGAGAGCACTGAAGGATAGTGTTAGGGTTAGAGTTAGGTTTAGGGTTAGGTATCGCAGAATTGAGGGTTAGGGTTGGGTTAGGGTTAGAATCAAGCGCATTTTTAGTGTTAGGGTTCGGGTTAGGGTTAGGGTTAGAGTGCATATAGAGGTAGGGATAGGAGTAGGGTTAGGATTAGGGTTAGGGTTTGTGTTGGTAGAATCGAGGTTTAGGGCTAGGCTTTGGGTCAGGATTGCCTTTTGGGTTAGAGTCGAGTGCAATTAGGGTTCGGCTTAGCGTTGAGAGGGACGATTTAGTGTTAGGGTTAGAATCAAGAACATTACCCTTAGAGTTATGGTTAGAATCCAGTGCATTTAGGGTTAGGCTTAGGCTTACCGTTGCGATTATGTTTAGGGTGAGGGTTAGAATCGAGTGCATTTAAGGATAGTGTTAGTGTTCGAGTTAGGTTTAGGGTTAGCTTTCGTAGAATCGAGGCTTCGGCTTCGTGTTAGGGTTAGCGTTAGGGTTAGGGTTAGAATCAGGCGCAATTTTAGTGTTATGGTTGGGGTTAGGGTATGGCTTAGAGGGCATGTAGAGTGCATTTAGGGTTAGGCTTAGTGATGAGATTGACGAATCAGTGTTAGGATTATAATCGAGCACATTGGGGTTAGTTATGGTTAGAATCCAGTGCATTTAGGGTTAGGATTAGGGTTAGGGTTAGGGTTATGTGTAGGGTGAGGGTTAGAATCGAGTGCATTTAAGGATAGTGTTAGGTATAGGGTTAGCCTTCGTAGAATCGAGGGTTAGTGTTAGGGTTAGGGTTAGTGTTGGGATTAGGGTTAGAATCAAGCGCGTTTTTAGTGTTAGGGTTGGGGTTAGGGTTAGGGTTTGAGTGCATTTGGATGTAGGGGAGCAGTTGGGTTGGGATTAGGGTTAGGGTTTGTGTTGCTAGAATCGAGGTTTTGGGTTAGGCTTAGGCTCAGGAGAGCATTTTGGGTCATAATTCAGAGCATTTAGGCTTAGGGTTAGTGTTGAAATTGATGATTTAGTTTTAGCGTTAGAATCAAGCACATTTAGCGATAGAGTTATGGTTAGAATTCGTTAGGGTTACAGTTAGTGTTAGGGTTAGGGGTATGGTTGGAGTGCATTTAGCGGTACGGGTTGGGGCACGGTTAGAATTTACTTTAGGGTTAGTGTTGGTAGAATCGAGGATTAGGGTTAGGCTCAGGGTCAGGATTACCTTTTGGGTTAGAATCGAGTGCATTTAGGCTTTAGGTTACTGTTGAGATGGACGAATTAGTGTTAGGGTTAGAAGCAAGAACATTACAGTTAGAGTTATGGTTAGAATCCAGTGCATTTCAGGTTAGGTTTAGGCTTAGGATTACGGGTATGTTTAGGGTGACGGTGAGAATCGAGTGCATTTAAGGATAGTGTTAGGGTTCGAGTTAGGTTTAGGGTTAGCTTTCGTAGAATCGAGGCTTAGGCTTCGTGTTAGGGTTAGCGTTAGGGTTAGGGTTAGAATCAGGCGCAATTTTAGTGTTATGGTTGGGGTTGGGGTATGGCTTAGAGTGCATATAGAGGTAGGGGTAGGAGTAGGGTTAGGATTAGGGTTAAGGTGTGTGTTGGTAGAATCGAGTTTTAGGGTTAGGCTTAGGGTCAGGAATGGCTTTTGTGTTAGAATCCAGTGCATGTAGGCTTAGGGATAGTGTTGAAATTGACGTTTAGTGTTAGGGTTAGAATCGAGCACATTTAGGGGTAGAGTTTTGGTTAGAATTCGTTAGGGTTAGGGTTAGTGTTAGGGGTAGGGGTAGGGTTAGAGTGCATTTAGGGGTAGGGGTAGGGGTAAGGTTAGGATTAGGGTTAGGATATGTGTTGGTAGAATCGAAGTTTAGGGTTAGGCTTAGGGTCAGTATTGCCTTTTGGGTTAGAATCGAGTGCATGCAGGATTAGGGTTAGTGTTGAGATTGACGATTTAGTGTTAGGCTTAGAATCGAGCACATTAGGGTTAGAGTTATGGTTAGAATCCACTGCATTTAGGCTTAGGGTTAGGGTTAGGGTTATTAGCTTCAGGATTAGAATCGAGCGCATTGAAGGATAGTGATAGGGTTAGAGTTAGGTTTAAGATTAGGTATCGTAGAATTGAGGGTTAGGGTTGGGTTAGGGTTAGAATCAAGCGCATATTTAGTGTTAGGGTTTGGTCAGGGTTAGGGTTAGAGTGCATTTAGGGGTAGGGGCAGGGGTAAAGTTAGGATTAGGGTTAGGATTTGTGTTGGTAGAATCGAAGTTTAGGGTTAGGCTTAGGGTCAGTATTGCCTTTTGGGTTAGAATCGAGTGCATTTAGGATTAGGGTTAGTGTTGAGATTGACGATTTAGTGTTAGGCTTAGAATCGAGCACATTAGGGTTAGAGTTATGGTTAGAATCCACTGCATTTAGGCTTAGGGTTAGGGTTAGGGTTATGGTTATGTTTAGGGTGAGGGTTAGAATCGAGTGCATTTAAGGATAGTGTTAGGCTTAGAGTTAGGTATAGGGTTAGCTTTCGTAGAATCGAGGGTTAGTGTTAGGGTTAGGGTTAGGTTTAGGGTTAGGATTAGTTTTAGAATAAAGCGCATTTTTAGTGTTAGGTTTGGGGTTAAGGTTAGGGTTTGAGTGCATTTAGGGGTAGGGGAGTAGTTGGGTTAGGATTAGGGTTAACGTTTTTGTTGGTTGAATCGACGTGTAAGGTTAGGCTTAGGGTCACTATTGCCTTTTGGGTTAAAATCGAGTGTATTTAGGGTTACAGTTAGTGTTGAGATTGACGATTTAGTGTTGGGGTTAAAAATGAGCACATTAGCGTTAGAGTTATGGTTCGAATCTAATGCATTTAGGGTTAGGATTAGGGTTAGAGTTATTAGGGTCAGGGTTTGAATCGAGAGTATTTAAGGATTGTGTTAGTGTTAGAGTTAGGTTTAGGGTTAGCTTTCGAAGAATCGAGGGTTAGGGTTAGGGGTACTGTTCTGGTTCGGTTTAGAATCAAGCGCATTTTTAGTATTAGTGTTGGGGTAGGCTTACGATTAGATTGCATTTAGGGTTACGGGTAGGAGCAGGGTTAGGATTAGGGTTAGGTTTTTTGTTGGTAGAATTGAGGTTCAGGGTTAGGTATAGGGTCAGTATTGCCTTTTGGGTTAGAATCGAGTGCATTTAGGGTTACAGTTAGTGTTGAGATTGACGATTTAGGGTTAGGGTTAGACACGAGCACATTTAGGGTTAGAGTTATGGTTAGAATTCGTTAGGGTTAGGGTTAGGGCTATGGGTAGGGTAGGGGTTAGAATCACGCGCATTTTTAGTGTTAGGGTTAGGGTTAGTGAAAGGGTTAGAGTGCATTTAGAAGTAGGGGTAGCGGTAGGATTAGGATTTGGGTTAGGGTTAGTGATGGTAGAATCGAGGTTTAGGTTTAGGTTTAGGGTCAGGATTGCATTTTGGATCAGAATCGAGTGTATTTAGGCTTTGGGTTAGTGTTCAAATTGGCGATTTAGTGTTAGTGTTTGAATCGAACACATTTAGGGTTAGATTTATGCTTAGAATTCAGTGCGTTTTGGGTTAGGGTTAGGGGTAGAGGTAGGGTTAGGGTTAGGTTTAGGATCAGGGTTAAAATCGAGAGCATTTAAGGATAGTGCTAGGGTTAGAGTTAGGTTTAGCGTTCGCTTTCGTAGAATCGAGGGTTAGGCTTAAGGTTAGGCTTAGGGTTAGGGTTAGGGTTAGGGTTTGTGTTGGTAGAATTGAGGTTTAGGGTTAGGCTTAGGGTCAGGATTGCCTTTTGGTTTAGAGTCGAGTGCATTTAGGGTTAGGCTTAGTGTTGGGAGTGACAATTTAGTGTCAGGGTTATAATCGAGCACATTAGGGTTAGAGTTATGGTTAGAATCCAGTGCATTTAGGGTTAGGATTAGGGTTAGGGTTAGGGTTATGTTTAGGGTGAGGGTTAGAATCGAGTGCATTTAAGGATAGTGTTAGGTTTAGAGTTAGGTATAGGGTTAGCTTTCGTAGAATGGAGGGTTAGTGTTACGGGTAGGGTTAGTGTTGGGATTAGGGTTAGAATCAAGTGCATTTTTAATGTTAGGGTTGGGGTTAGGGTTAGGGTTTGAGTGCATTTGGAGGTAGGGGAGCAGTTGGGTTGGGATTAGGGTTAGGGTTTGTGTTGCTAGAATTGAGGTTTTGGGTTCGGCTTAGGGTCAGGAGAGCATTTTGGGTCATAATTCAGAGCATTTAGGCTTAGGGTTAGTGTTGAAATTGATGATTTAGTTTTAGCGTTAGAATCAAGCACATTTAGGGATAGAGTTATGGTTAGAATTCGTTAGGGTTACAGTTAGTGTTAGGGTTAGGGGTATTGTTGGAGTGCATTTAGCGGTACGGGTTGGGGCACGGTTAGAATTTACTTTAGGGTTATGGTTGGTAGAATCGAGGATTAGGGTTAGGCTCAGGGTCAGGATTGCCTTTTGGGTTAGAATCGAGTGCATTTAGCCTTTAGCTTACTGTTGAGATTGACGAATTAGTGTTAGGGTTAGAAGCAAGAACATTACAGTTAGAGTTATGGTTAGAATCCAGTGCATTTCGGGTTAGCCTTAGGCTTAGGGTTACGGTTATGTTTAGAGTGACGGTGAGAATCGAGTGCATTTAAGGATAATGTTAGGGTTCGAGTTAGGTTTAGGGTTAGCTTTCGTAGAATCGAGGCTTAGGCTTCGTGTTAGGGTTAGCGTTAGGGTTAGGGTTAGAATCAGGCGCAATTTTAGTGTTATGGTTGGGGTTAGGGTATGGCTTAGAGTGCATATAGAGGTAGGGGTAGGAGTAGGGTTAGGATTAGGGTTAAGGTTTGTGTTGGTAGAATCGAGGTTTAAGTTTAGGATTAGGGTAAGGATTGCTGGGTTAGAATCGAGTGCATTTAGGGTTAGAGTTAGTGTTGAGATTGACGATTTAGTGTTAGGCTTAGAATCGAGCACATTAGGGTTAGAGTTATGGTTAGAATCCACTGCATTTAGGCTTAGGGTTAGGGTGAGGGTTATTAGCGTCAGGATTAGAATCGAGAGCATTGAAGGATAGTGATAGGGTTAGAGTTAGGTTTAGGGTTAGGTATCGTAGAATTGAGGGTTATGGTTGGGTTAGGGTTAGAATCAAGCGCATTTTTAGTGTTAGGGGTTGGGTTAGGGTTAGGGTTAGAGTGCATACAGAGGTAGGGATAGGACTAGGGTTAGGATTAGGGTTAGGGTTTGTGTTGGTAGAATCGAGGTTTAGGGTTAGGCTTAGGGTCAGGATTGCCTTTTGGGTTAGAGTCGAGTGCATTTAGGGTTAGGCTTAGAGCTGAGATTGACGAATTAGTGTTAGGGTTATAATCGAGCACATTGGGGTTAGAGTTATGGTTAGAATCCAGTGCATTTAGGGTTAGGATTAGGGTGAGGGTTAGGGTTATGTTTAGGGTGAGGGTTAGAATCGAGTGCATTTAAGGATAGTGTTAGGTTTAGGGTTAGGTATAGGGTTAGCTTTCGTAGAATGGAGGGTTAGTGTTAGGGTTAGGGTTAGTGTTGGGATTAGGGTTAGAATCAAGTGCATTTTTAATGTTAGGGTTGGGGTTAGGGTTAGGGTTTGAGTGCATTTGGAGGTAGGGGAGCAGTTGGGTTGGGATTAGGGTTAGGGTTTGTGTTGCTAGAATTGAGGTTTTGGGTTAGGCTTAGGGTCAGGAGAGCATTTTGGGTCATAATTCAGAGCATTTAGGCTTAGGGTTAGTGTTGAAATTGATGATTTAGTTTTAGCGTTAGAATCAAGCACATTTAGGGATAGAGTTATGGTTAGAATTCGTTAGGGTTACAGTTAGTGTTAGGGTTAGGGGTATTGTTGGAGTGCATTTAGCGGTACGGGTTGGGGCACGGTTAGAATTTACTTTAGGGTTAGGGTTGGTAGAATCGAGGATTAGGGTTAGGCTCAGGGTCAGGATTGCCTTTTGGGTTAGAATCGAGTGCATTTAGCCTTTAGCTTACTGTTGAGATTGAGGAATTAGTGTTAGGGTTAGAAGCAAGAACATTACAGTTAGAGTTATCGTTAGAATCCAGTGCATTTCGGGTTAGGCTTAGGCTTAGGGTTACGGTTATGTTTAGAGTGACGGTGAGAATCGAGTGCATTTAAGGATAGTGTTAGGGTTCGAGTTAGGTTTAGGGTTAGCTTTCGTAGAATCGAGGCTTAGGCTTCGTGTTAGGGTTAGCGTTAGGGTTAGGGTTAGAATGAGGCGCAATTTTAGTGTTATGGTTGGGGTTAGGGTATGGCTTCGAGTGCATATAGAGGTAGGGGTAGGAGTAGGGTTAGGATTAGGGTTAAGGTTTGTGTTGGTAGAATCGAGGTTTAAGTTTAGGATTAGGGTAAGGATTGCTGGGTTAGAATCGAGTGCATTTAGAGTTAGAGTTAGTGTTGAGATTGACGATTTAGTGTTAGGCTTAGAATCGAGCACATTAGGGTTAGAGTTATGGTTAGAATCCACTGCATTTAGGCTTAGGGTTAGGGTTAGGGTTATCAGCTTCAGGATTAGAATGGAGAGCACTGAAGGATAGTGTTAGGGTTAGAGTTAGGTTAAGGGTTAGGTATCGTAGAATTGAGGGTTAGGGTTGGGTTAGGGTTAGAATCAAGCGCATTTTTAGTGTTAGGGGTTGGGTTAGGGTTAGGGTTAGAGTGCATACAGAGGTAGGGATAGGAGTAGGGTTAGGATTAGGGTCAGGAATGGCTTTGTGGTTTGAATCCACTGCATTTAGGCTTAGGGTTAGGGTAGGGGTTATCAGCGTCAGGATTAGAATGGAGAGCACTGAAGGACAGTGTTAGGGTTAGAGTTAGGTTTAGGGTTAGGTATCGTAGAATTGAGGGTTAGGGTTGGCTTAGGGTTAGAATCGAGCGAATTTTTAGTGTTAGGGTTTGGGTTAGGGTTAGGGTTAGAGTGCATACAGAGGTAGGGATAGGGCTAGGGTTAGGATTAGGGTCAGGAATGGCTTTGGGGTTTGAACCCACTGCATTTAGGCTTAGGGTTAGGGTTAGGGTTATCAGCGTCAGGATTAGAATGGAGAGCACTGAAGGATAGTGTTAGGGTTAGAGTTAGGTTTAGGGTTAGGTATCGTAGAATTGAGGGTTAGGGTTGGGTTAGGGTTAGAATCAAGCGCATTTTTAGTGTTAGGGTTTGGGTTAGGGTTAGGGTTAGAGTGCATACAGAGGTAGGGATAAGAGCAGGGTTAGGATTGGGGTCAGGAATGGCTTTGGGGTTTGAATGCACTGCATTTAGGCTTAGGGTTAGGGTTAGGGTTATCAGCGTCAGGATTAGAATGGAGAGCACTGAAGGATAGTGTTAGGGTTAGAGTTAGGTTTAGGGTTAGGTATCGTAGAATTGAGGGTTAGGGTTGGGTTAGGGTTAGAATCAAGCGCATTTTTAGTGTTAGGGTTTGGGTTAGGGTTAGGGTTAGAGTGCATACAGAGGTAGGGATAGGAGTAGGGTTAGGATTAGGGTTAGGGTTTGTGTTGGTAGAATCGAGGTTTAGGGTTAGGCTTTGGGTCAGGATTTCCTTTTGGATTAGAGTCGAGTGCATTTAGGGTTAGGCTTAGCGTTGAGAGTGACGATTTAGTGTTAGGGTTAGAATCAAGAACATTCCCGTTAGATTTATGGTTAGAATCCAGTGCATTTAGGGTTATCCTTAGGCTTGGGGTTACGGTTATATTTAGGGTGAGGTTAGAATCGAGTGCATTTAAGGATAGTGTTAGGGTTAGAGTTAGGTTTAGCGTTCGCTTTCGTAGAATCGAGGGTTCAGCTTAAGGTTAGGCTTAGGGTTAGCATTAGTGTTAGAATCAGGCGCATTTTTAGTGTTCTGGTTTTCGTCAGGGTATGGCTTAGAGTGCATTTCGGGGTAGGGGTAGCAGTAGGGTTAGGATTAGGGTTAAGGTGTGTGTTGGTAGAATCGAGTTTTAGGGTTAGGCTTAGGGTCAGGAATGGCTTTGGGGTTAGAATCCAGTGCATTTAGGCTTAGGGATAGTGTTGAAATTGACGATTTACTGTTAGGGTTAGAATCGAGCACATTTAGGGTTAGAGTTTTGGTTAGAATTCGTTAGGGTTAGGGTTAGTGTTAGGGGTAGGGGTAGGGTTAGAGTGCATTTAGGGGTAGGGGTAGAGGTAGGGTTAGGATTAGGGTTAGGATTTGTGTTGGTAGAATCGAGGTTTAGGGTTAGGCTTAGGGTCAGTATTGCCTTTTGGGTTAGAATCGAGTGCATTTAGGATTAGGGTTAGTGTTGAGATTGACGATTTAGTGTTAGGCTTAGAATCGAGCACATTAGGCTTAGAGTTATGGTTAGAATCCACTGCATTTAGGCTTAGGGTTACGGTGAGGGTTATTAGCGTCAGGATTAGAATCGAGAGCATTGAAGGATAGTGATAGGGTTAGAGTTAGGTTTAGGGTTAGGTATCGTAGAATTGAGGGTTAGGGTTGAGTTAGGGTTAGAATCAAGCGCATTTTTAGTGTTAGGGGTTGGGTTAGGGTTAGGGTTAGAGTGCATACAGAGGTAGGGATAGGACTAGGGTTAGGATTAGGGTTAGGGTTTGTGTTGGTAGAATCGAGGTTTAGGGTTAGGCTTAGGGTCACAATTGCCTTTTGGGTTAGAGTCGAGTGCATTTAGGGTTAGGCTTAGTGATGAGATTGACGAATTAGTGTTAGGGTTATAATCGAGCACATTGGGGTTAGAGTTATGGTTAGAATCCAGTGCATTTAGGGTTAGGATTAGGGTTAGGGTTAGGGTTATGTTTAGGGTGAGGGTTAGAATCGAGTGCATTTAAGGATAGTGTTAGGTTTAGAGTTAGGTATAGGGTTAGCTTTCGTAGAATCGAGGCTTAAGCTTCGTGTTAGGGTTAGCGTTAGGGTTAGGGTTAGAATCAGGCGCAATTTTAGTGTTATGGTTGGGGTTAGGGTATGGCTTAGAGTGCATATAGAGGTAGGGGTAGGAGTAGGGTTAGGATTAGGGTTAAGGTTTGTGTTGGTAGAATCGAGGTTTAAGTTTAGGATTAGGGTAAGGATTGCTGGGTTAGAATCGAGTGCATTTAGGGTTAGAGTTAGTGTTGAGATTGACGATTTAGTGTTAGGCTTAGAATCGAGCACATTAGGGTTAGAGTTATGGTTAGAATCCACTGCATTTAGTCTTAGGGTTAGGGTTAGGGTTATCAGCGTCAGGATTAGAATGGAGAGCACTGAAGGATAGTGTTAGGGTTAGAGTTAGGTTTAGGGTTAGGTATCGTAGAATTGAGTGTTAGGGTTGGGTTAGGGTTAGAATCAAGCGCATTTTTAGTGTTAAGGTTTGGGTTAGGGTTAGGGTTAGAGTGCATACAGAGGTAGGGATAGGAGTAGGGTTAGGATTAGGGTCAGGAATGGCTTTGTGGTTTGAATCCACTGCATTTAGGCTTAGGGTTAGGGTTAGGGTTATCAGCGTCAGGATTAGAATGGAGAGCACTGAAGGATAGTGTTAGGGTTAGAGTTAGGTTTTGGGTTAGGTATCGTAGAATTGAGGGTTAGGGTTGGGTTAGGGATAGAATCAAGCGCATTTTTAGTGTTAGGGTTTGGGTTAGGGTTAGGGTTAGAGTGCATACAGAGGTAGGGATAAGAGCAGGGTTAGGATTAGGGTCAGGAATGGCTTTGGGGTTTGAATGCACTGCATTTAGGTTTAGGGTTAGGGTTAGGGTTATCAGCGTCAGGATTAGAATGGAGAGCACTGAAGGATAGTGTTAGGGTTAGAGTTAGGTTTAGGGTTAGGTATCGCAGAATTGAGGGTTAGGGTTGGGTTAGGGTTAGAATCAAGCGCATTTTTAGTGTTAGGGTTCGGGTTAGGGTTAGGGTTAGAGTGCATACAGAGGTAGGGATAGGAGTAGGGTTAGGATTAGGGTTAGGGTTTGTGTTGGTAGAATCGAGGTTTAGCGTTAGGCTTTGGGTCAGGATTTCCTTTTGGATTAGAGTCGAGTGCCTTTAGGGTTAGGCTTAGCGTTGAGAGTGACGATTTAGTGTTAGGGTTAGAATCAAGAACATTACCGTTATATTTATGGTTAGAATCCAGTGCATTTAGGGTTATCCTTAGGCTTGGGGTTACGGTTATATTTAGGGTGGGGTTAGAATCGAGTGCATTTAAGGATAGTGTTCGGTTTAGAGTTAGGTATAGTGTTAGCTTTCGTAGAATGGAGGGTTAGTGTTAGGGTTAGGGTTAGTGTTGGGATTAGGGTTAGAATCAAGCGCATTTTTAGTGTTATGTTTGGGGTTAGGGTTAGGGTTTGGGTGCATTTGGAGGTAGGGGAGCAGTTGGGTTGGGATTAGGGTTAGGGTTTGTGTTGGTAGAATCGAGGTTTAGGGTTAGGCTTAGGGTCAGGAGAGCATTTTGGGTCATGATTCAGAGCATTTGGGCTTAGGGTTAGTGTTGAAATTGATGATTTAGATTTAGCGTTAGAATCAAGCACATTTAGGGATAGAGTTTTGGTTAGAATTCGTTAGGGTTACACTTAGTGTTAGGGTTAGGGGTATGGTTGGAGTGCATTTAGCGGTACGGGTTGGGGCACGGTTAGAATATACTTTAGGGTTAGTATTGGTAGAATCGAGGATTAGGGTTAGGCTCAGGGTCAGGATTGCCTTTTGGGTTAGAATCGAGTGCATTTAGGCTTAAGGTTACTGTTGAGATTGACGAATTAGTGTTAGGGTTAGAAGCAAGAACATTACAGTTAGAGTTATGGTTAGAATCCAGTGCATTTCGGGTTAGGCTTAGGCTTACGGTTACGGTTATGTTTAGGGTGACGGTGAGAATCGAGTGCATTTAAGGATAGTGTTAGGGTTCGAGTTAGGTTTAGGGTTAGCTTTCGTAGAATCGAGGCTTCGGCTTCGTGTTAGGGTTAGCGTTAGGGTTAGGGTTAGAATCAGGCGCAATTTTAGTGTTATGGTTGGGGTTAGGGTATGGCTTAGAGTGCATATAGAGGTAGGGGTAGGAGTAGGGTTAGGATTAGGGTTAAGGTTTGTGTTGGTAGAATCGAGGTTTAAGTTTAGGATTAGGGTAAGGATTGCTGGGTTAGAATCGAGTGCATTTAGGGTTAGAGTTAGTGTTGAGATTGACGATTTAGTGTTAGGCTTAGAATCGAGCACATTAGGGTTAGAGTTATGGTTAGAATCCACTGCATTTAGGCTTAGGGTTAGGGTTAGGGTTATCAGCGTCAGGATTAGAATGGAGAGCACTGAAGGATAGTGTTAGGGTTAGAGTTAGGTTTAGGGTTAGGTATCGCAGAATTGAGGGTTAGGGTTGGGTTAGGGTTAGAATCAAGCGCATTTTTAGTGTTAGGGTTTGGGTTAGGGTTAGGGTTAGAGTGCATATAGAGGTAGGGATAGGAGTAGGGTTAGGATTAGGGTTAGGGTTTGTGTTGGTAGAATCGAGGTTTAGGGTTAGGCTTAGGGTCAGGATTGCCTTTTGGGTTAGAGTCGAGTGCATTTAGGGTTAGGCTTAGTGATGAGATTGACGAATTAGTGTTAGGGTTATAATCGAGCACATTGGGGTTAGAGTTATGGTTAGAATCCAGTGCATTTAGGGTTAGGATTAGGGTAAGGGTTAGGGTTATATTTAGGGTGAGGGTTAGAATCGAGTGCATTTAAGGATAGTGTTAGGTTTAGAGTTAGGTATAGGGTTAGCTTTCGTAGAATGGAGGGTTAGTGTTAGGGTTAGGGTTAGTGTTGGGATTAGGGTTAGAATCAAGCGCATTTTTAGTGTTAGGGTTGGGGTTAGGGTTAGGGTTTGAGTGCATTTGGAGGTAGGGGAGCAGTTGGGTTGGGATTAGGGTTAGGGTTTGTCTTGCTCGAATCGAGGTTTTCGGTTAGGCTTAGGGTCAGGAGAGCATTTTGGGTCATAATTCAGAGCATTTAGGCTTAGGGTTAGTGTTGAAATTGATGATTTAGTTTTAGCGTTAGAATCAAGCACATTTAGGGATAGAGTTATGGTTAGAATTCGTTAGGGTTACAGTTAGTGTTAGGGTTAGGGGTATTGTTGGAGTGCATTTAGCGGTACGGGTTGGGGCACGGTTAGAATTTACTTTAGGGTTAGGGTTGGTAGAATCGAGGATTAGGGTTAGGCTCAGGGTCAGGATTGCCTTTTGGGTTAGAATCGAGTGCATTTAGCCTTTAGGTTACTGTTGAGATTGACGAATTAGTGTTAGGGTTAGAAGCAAGAACATTACAGTTAGAGTTATGGTTAGAATCCAGTGCATTTCGGGTTAGGCTTAGGCTTAGGGCTACGGTTATGTTTAGAGTGACGGTGAGAATCGAGTGCATTTAAGGATAGTGTTAGGGTTCGAGTTAGGTTTAGGGTTAGCTTTCGTAGAATCGAGGCTTCGGCTTCGTGTTAGGGTTAGCGTTAGGGTTAGGGTTAGAATCAGGCGCAATTTTAGTGTTGTGGTTGGGGTTAGGGTATGGCTTAGAGTGCATATAGAGGTAGGGGTAGGAGTAGGGTTAGGATTAGGGTTAAGGTTTGTGTTGGTAGAATCGAGGTTTAAGTTTAGGATTAGGGTAAGGATTGCTGGGTTAGAATCGAGTGCATTTAGGGTTAGAGTAAGTGTTGAGATTGACGATTTAGTGTTAGGCTTAGAATCGAGCACATTAGGGTTAGAGTTATGGTTAGAATCCACTGCATTTAGGCTTAGGGTTAGGGTTAGGGTTATCAGCGTCAGGATTAGAATGGAGAGCACTGAAGGATAGTGTTAGGGTTAGAGTTAGGTTTAGGGTTAGGTATCGTAGAATTGAGGGTTAGGGTTGGGTTAGGCTTAGAATCAAGCGCATTTTTAGTGTTAGGGTTTGGGTTAGGGTTAGGGATAGAGTGCATACAGAGGTAGGGATAAGAGCAGGGTTAGGATTAGGGTCAGGAATGGCTTTGTGGTTTGAATCCACTGCATTTAGGCTTAGGGTTAGGGTTAGGGTTATCAGCGTCAGGATTAGAATGGAGAGCACTGAAGGATAGTTTTAGGGTTAGAGTTAGGTTTAGGGTTAGGTATCGTAGAATTGAGGGTTAGGGTTGGGTTAGGGTTAGAATCAAGCGCATTTTTAGTGTTAGGGTTTGGGTTAGGGTTAGGGTTAGAGTGCATACAGAGGTAGGGATAAGAGCAGGGTTAGGATTAGGGTCAGGAATGGCTTTGGGGTTTGAATGCACTGCATTTAGGCTTAGGGTTAGGGTTAGGGTTATCAGCGTCAGGATTAGAATGGAGAGCACTGAAGGATAGTGTTAGGGTTAGAGTTAGGTTTAGGGTTAGGTATCGCAGAATTGAGGGTTAGGGTTGGGTTAGGGTTAGAATCAAGCGCATTTTTAGTGTTAGGGTTCGGGTTAGGGTTAGGGTTAGAGTGCATATAGAGGTAGGGATAGGAGTAGGGTTAGGATTAGGGTTAGGGTTTGTGTTGGTAGAATCGAGGTTTAGGGCTAGGCTTTGGGTCAGGATTGCCTTTTGGGTTAGAGTCGAGTGCAATTAGGGTTCGGCTTAGCGTTGAGAGTGACGATTTAGTGTTAGGGTTAGAATCAAGAACATTACCCTTAGAGTTATGGTTAGAATCCAGTGCATTTAGGGTTAGGCTTAGGCTTACCGTTGCGATTATGTTTAGGGTGAGGGTTAGAATCGAGTGCATTTAAGGATAGTGTTAGTGTTCGAGTTAGGTTTAGGTTAGCTTTCGTAGAATCGAGGCTTCGGCTTCGTGTTAGGGTTAGCGTTAGGGTTAGGGTTAGAATCAGGCGCAATTTTAGTGTTATGGTTGGGGTTAGGGTATGGCTTAGAGGGCATGTAGAGTGCATTTAGGGTTAGGCTTAGTGATGAGATTGACGAATCAGTGTTAGGATTATAATCGAGCACATTGGGGTTAGTTATGGTTAGAATCCAGTGCATTTAGGGTTAGGATTAGGGTTAGGGTTAGGGTTATGTGTAGGGTGAGGGTTAGAATCGAGTGCATTTAAGGATAGTGTTAGGTATAGGGTTAGCCTTCGTAGAATCGAGGGTTAGTGTTAGGGTTAGGGTTAGTGTTGGGATTAGGGTTAGAATCAAGCGCGTTTTTAGTGTTAGGGTTGGGGTTAGGGTTAGGGTTTGAGTGCATTTGGATGTAGGGGAGCAGTTGGGTTGGGATTAGGGTTAGGGTTTGTGTTGCTAGAATCGAGGTTTTGGGTTAGGCTTAGGGTCAGGAGAGCATTTTGGGTCATAATTCAGAGCATTTAGGCTTAGGGTTAGTGTTGAAATTGATGATTTAGTTTTAGCGTTAGAATCAAGCACATTTAGCGATAGAGTTATGGTTAGAATTTCGTTAGGGTTACAGTTAGTGTTAGGGTTAGGGGTATGGTTGGAGTGCATTTAGCGGTACGGGTTGGGGCACGGTTAGAATTTACTTTAGGGTTAGTGTTGGTAGAATCGAGGATTAGGGTTAGGCTCAGGGTCAGGATTACCTTTTGGGTTAGAATCGAGTGCATTTAGGCTTTAGGTTACTGTTGAGATGGACGAATTAGTGTTAGGGTTAGAAGCAAGAACATTACAGTTAGAGTTATGGTTAGAATCCAGTGCATTTCAGGTTAGGCTTAGGCTTAGGATTACGGGTATGTTTAGGGTGACGGTGAGAATCGAGTGCATTTAAGGATAGTGTTAGGGTTCGAGTTAGGTTTAGGGTTAGCTTTCGTAGAATCGAGGCTTAGGCTTCGTGTTAGGGTTAGCGTTAGGGTTAGGGTTAGAATCAGGCGCAATTTTAGTGTTATGGTTGGGGTTGGGGTATGGCTTAGAGTGCATATAGAGGTAGGGGTAGGAGTAGGGTTAGGATTAGGGTTAAGGTGTGTGTTGGTAGAATCGAGTTTTAGGGTTAGGCTTAGGGTCAGGAATGGCTTTTGTGTTAGAATCCAGTGCATGTAGGCTTAGGGATAGTGTTGAAATTGACGTTTAGTGTTAGGGTTAGAATCGAGCACATTTAGGGGTAGAGTTTTGGTTAGAATTCGTTAGGGTTAGGGTTAGTGTTAGGGGTAGGGGTAGGGTTAGAGTGCATTTAGGGGTAGGGGTAGGGGTAAGGTTAGGATTAGGGTTAGGATATGTGTTGGTAGAATCGAAGTTTAGGGTTAGGCTTAGGGTCAGTATTGCCTTTTGGGTTAGAATCGAGTGCATGCAGGATTAGGGTTAGTGTTGAGATTGACGATTTAGTGTTAGGCTTAGAATCGAGCACATTAGGGTTAGAGTTATGGTTAGAATCCACTGCATTTAGGCTTAGGGTTAGGGTTAGGGTTATTAGCTTCAGGATTAGAATCGAGAGCATTGAAGGATAGTGATAGGGTTAGAGTTAGGTTTAAGATTAGGTATCGTAGAATTGAGGGTTAGGGTTGGGTTAGGGTTAGAATCAAGCGCATATTTAGTGTTAGGGTTTGGTCAGGGTTAGGGTTAGAGTGCATTTAGGGGTAGGGGTAGGGTAAAGTTAGGATTAGGGTTAGGATTTGTGTTGGTAGAATCGAAGTTTAGGGTTAGGCTTAGGGTCAGTATTGCCTTTTGGGTTAGAATCGAGTGCATTTAGGATTAGGGTTAGTGTTGAGATTGACGATTTAGTGTTAGGCTTAGAATCGAGCACATTAGGGTTAGAGTTATGGTTAGAATCCACTGCATTTAGGCTTAGGGTTAGGGTTAGGGTTATGGTTATGTTTAGGGTGAGGGTTAGAATCGAGTGCATTTAAGGATAGTGTTAGGCTTAGAGTTAGGTATAGGGTTAGCTTTCGTAGAATCGAGGGTTAGTGTTAGGGTTAGGGTTAGGTTTAGGGTTAGGATTAGTTTTAGAATAAAGCGCATTTTTAGTGTTAGGTTTGGGTTAAGGTTAGGGTTTGAGTGCATTTAGGGGTAGGGGAGTAGTTGGGTTAGGATTAGGGTTAACGTTTTTGTTGGTTGAATCGACGTGTAAGGTTAGGCTTAGGGTCACTATTGCCTTTTGGGTTAAAATCGAGTGTATTTAGGGTTACAGTTAGTGTTGAGATTGACGATTTAGTGTTGGGGTTAAAAATGAGCACATTAGCGTTAGAGTTATGGTTCGAATCTAATGCATTTAGGGTTAGGATTAGGGTTAGAGTTATTAGGGTCAGGGTTTGAATCGAGAGTATTTAAGGATTGTGTTAGTGTTAGAGTTAGGTTTAGGGTTAGCTTTCGAAGAATCGAGGGTTAGGGTTAGGGGTACTGTTCTGGTTCGGTTTAGAATCAAGCGCATTTTTAGTATTAGTGTTGGGGTAGGCTTACGATTAGATTGCATTTAGGGTTACGGGTAGGAGCAGGGTTAGGATTAGGGTTAGGTTTTTTGTTGGTAGAATTGAGGTTCAGGGTTAGGTATAGGGTCAGTATTGCCTTTTGGGTTAGAATCGAGTGCATTTAGGGTTACAGTTAGTGTTGAGATTGACGATTTAGGGTTAGGGTTAGACACGAGCACATTTAGGGTTAGAGTTATGGTTAGAATTCGTTAGGGTTAGGGTTAGGGCTATGGGTAGGGTAGGGGTTAGAATCACGCGCATTTTTAGTGTTAGGGTTAGGGTTAGTGAAAGGGTTAGAGTGCATTTAGAAGTAGGGGTAGCGGTAGGATTAGGATTTGGGTTAGGGTTAGTGATGGTAGAATCGAGGTTTAGGTTTAGGTTTAGGGTCAGGATTGCATTTTGGATCAGAATCGAGTGTATTTAGGCTTTGGGTTAGTGTTCAAATTGGCGATTTAGTGTTAGTGTTTGAATCGAACACATTTAGGGTTAGATTTATGCTTAGAATTCAGTGCGTTTTGGGTTAGGGTTAGGGGTAGAGGTAGGGTTAGGGTTAGGTTTAGGATCAGGGTTAAAATCGAGAGCATTTAAGGATAGTGCTAGGGTTAGAGTTAGGTTTAGCGTTCGCTTTCGTAGAATCGAGGGTTAGGCTTAAGGTTAGGCTTAGGGTTAGGGTTAGGGTTAGGGTTTGTGTTGGTAGAATTGAGGTTTAGGGTTAGGCTTAGGGTCAGGATTGCCTTTTGGTTTAGAGTCGAGTGCATTTAGGGTTAGGCTTAGTGTTGGGAGTGACAATTTAGTGTCAGGGTTATAATCGAGCACATTAGGGTTAGAGTTATGGTTAGAATCCAGTGCATTTAGGGTTAGGATTAGGGTTAGGGTTAGGGTTATGTTTAGGGTGAGGGTTAGAATCGAGTGCATTTAAGGATAGTGTTAGGTTTAGAGTTAGGTATAGGGTTAGCTTTCGTAGAATGGAGGGTTAGTGTTAGGGTTAGGGTTAGTGTTGGGATTAGGGTTAGAATCAAGCGCATTTTTAGTGTTAGGGTTGGGGTTAGGGTTAGGGTTTGAGTGCATTTGGAGGTAGGGGAGCAGTTGGGTTGGGATTAGGGTTAGGGTTTGTCTTGCTAGAATCGAGGTTTTCGGTTAGGCTTAGGGTCAGGAGAGCATTTTGGGTCATAATTCAGAGCATTTAGGCTTAGGGTTAGTGTTGAAATTGATGATTTAGTTTTAGCGTTAGAATCAAGCACATTTAGGGATAGAGTTATGGTTAGAATTCGTTAGGGTTACAGTTAGTGTTAGGGTTAGGGGTATTGTTGGAGTGCATTTAGCGGTACGGGTTGGGGCACGGTTAGAATTTACTTTAGGGTTAGGGTTGGTAGAATCGAGGATTAGGGTTAGGCTCAGGGTCAGGATTGCCTTTTGGGTTAGAATCGAGTGCATTTAGCCTTTAGGTTACTGTTGAGATTGACGAATTAGTGTTAGGGTTAGAAGCAAGAACATTACAGTTAGAGTTATGGTTAGAATCCAGTGCATTTCGGGTTAGGCTTAGGCTTAGGGCTACGGTTATGTTTAGAGTGACGGTGAGAATCGAGTGCATTTAAGGATAGTGTTAGGGTTCGAGTTAGGTTTAGGGTTAGCTTTCGTAGAATCGAGGCTTCGGCTTCGTGTTAGGGTTAGCGTTAGGGTTAGGGTTAGAATCAGGCGCAATTTTAGTGTTGTGGTTGGGGTTAGGGTATGGCTTAGAGTGCATATAGAGGTAGGGGTAGGAGTAGGGTTAGGATTAGGGTTAAGGTTTGTGTTGGTAGAATCGAGGTTTAAGTTTAGGATTAGGGTAAGGATTGCTGGGTTAGAATCGAGTGCATTTAGGGTTAGAGTAAGTGTTGAGATTGACGATTTAGTGTTAGGCTTAGAATCGAGCACATTAGGGTTAGAGTTATGGTTAGAATCCACTGCATTTAGGCTTAGGGTTAGGGTTAGGGTTATCAGCGTCAGGATTAGAATGGAGAGCACTGAAGGATAGTGTTAGGGTTAGAGTTAGGTTTAGGGTTAGGTATCGTAGAATTGAGGGTTAGGGTTGGGTTAGGCTTAGAATCAAGCGCATTTTTAGTGTTAGGGTTTGGGTTAGGGTTAGGGATAGAGTGCATACAGAGGTAGGGATAAGAGCAGGGTTAGGATTAGGGTCAGGAATGGCTTTGTGGTTTGAATCCACTGCATTTAGGCTTAGGGTTAGGGTTAGGGTTATCAGCGTCAGGATTAGAATGGAGAGCACTGAAGGATAGTGTTAGGGTTAGAGTTAGGTTTAGGGTTAGGTATCGTAGAATTGAGGGTTAGGGTTGGGTTAGGGTTAGAATCAAGCGCATTTTTAGTGTTAGGGTTTGGGTTAGGGTTAGGGTTAGAGTGCATACAGAGGTAGGGATAAGAGCAGGGTTAGGATTAGGGTCAGGAATGGCTTTGGGGTTTGAATGCACTGCATTTAGGCTTAGGGTTAGGGTTAGGGTTATCAGCGTCAGGATTAGAATGGAGAGCACTGAAGGATAGTGTTAGGGTTAGAGTTAGGTTTAGGGTTAGGTATCGTAGAATTGAGGGTTAGGGTTGGGTTAGGGTTAGAATCAAGCGCATTTTTAGTGTTAGGATTTGGGTTAGAGTGCATATAGAGGTAGGGATAGGAGTAGGGTTAGGATTAGGGTTAGGGTTTGTGTTGGTAGAATCGAGGTTTAGGGCTAGGCTTTGGGTCAGGATTGCCTTTTGGGTTAGAGTCGAGTGCAATTAGGGTTCGGCTTAGCGTTGAGAGTGACGATTTAGTGTTAGGGTTAGAATCAAGAACATTACCCTTAGAGTTATGGTTAGAATCCAGTGCATTTAGGGTTAGGCTTAGGCTTACCGTTGCGATTATGTTTAGGGTGAGGGTTAGAATCGAGTGCATTTAAGGATAGTGTTAGTGTTCGAGTTAGGTTTAGGGTTAGCTTTCGTAGAATCGAGGCTTCGGCTTCGTGTTAGGGTTAGCGTTAGGGTTAGGGTTAGAATCAGGCGCAATTTTAGTGTTATGGTTGGGGTTAGGGTATGGCTTAGAGGGCATGTAGAGTGCATTTAGGGTTAGGCTTAGTGATGAGATTGACGAATCAGTGTTAGGATTATAATCGAGCACATTGGGGTTAGTTATGGTTAGAATCCAGTGCATTTAGGGTTAGGATTAGGGTTAGGGTTAGGGTTATGTGTAGGGTGAGGGTTAGAATCGAGTGCATTTAAGGATAGTGTTAGGTATAGGGTTAGCCTTCGTAGAATCGAGGGTTAGTGTTAGGGTTAGGGTTAGTGTTGGGATTAGGGTTAGAATCAAGCGCGTTTTTAGTGTTAGGGTTGGGGTTAGGGTTAGGGTTTGAGTGCATTTGGATGTAGGGGAGCAGTTGGGTTGGGATTAGGGTTAGGGTTTGTGTTGCTAGAATCGAGGTTTTGGGTTAGGCTTAGGCTCAGGAGAGCATTTTGGGTCATAATTCAGAGCATTTAGGCTTAGGGTTAGTGTTGAAATTGATGATTTAGTTTTAGCGTTAGAATCAAGCACATTTAGCGATAGAGTTATGGTTAGAATTCGTTAGGGTTACAGTTAGTGTTAGGGTTAGGGGTATGGTTGGAGTGCATTTAGCGGTACGGGTTGGGGCACGGTTAGAATTTACTTTAGGGTTAGTGTTGGTAGAATCGAGGATTAGGGTTAGGCTCAGGGTCAGGATTACCTTTTGGGTTAGAATCGAGTGCATTTAGGCTTTAGGTTACTGTTGAGATGGACGAATTAGTGTTAGGGTTAGAAGCAAGAACATTACAGTTAGAGTTATGGTTAGAATCCAGTGCATTTCAGGTTAGGCTTAGGCTTAGGATTACGGGTATGTTTAGGGTGACGGTGAGAATCGAGTGCATTTAAGGATAGTGTTAGGGTTCGAGTTAGGTTTAGGGTTAGCTTTCGTAGAATCGAGGCTTAGGCTTCGTGTTAGGGTTAGCGTTAGGGTTAGGGTTAGAATCAGGCGCAATTTTAGTGTTATGGTTGGGGTTGGGGTATGGCTTAGAGTGCATATAGAGGTAGGGGTAGGAGTAGGGTTAGGATTAGGGTTAAGGTGTGTGTTGGTAGAATCGAGTTTTAGGGTTAGGCTTAGGGTCAGGAATGGCTTTTGTGTTAGAATCCAGTGCATGTAGGCTTAGGGATAGTGTTGAAATTGACGTTTAGTGTTAGGGTTAGAATCGAGCACATTTAGGGGTAGAGTTTTGGTTAGAATTCGTTAGGGTTAGGGTTAGTGTTAGGGGTAGGGGTAGGGTTAGAGTGCATTTAGGGGTAGGGGTAGGGGTAAGGTTAGGATTAGGGTTAGGATATGTGTTGGTAGAATCGAAGTTTAGGGTTAGGCTTAGGGTCAGTATTGCCTTTTGGGTTAGAATCGAGTGCATGCAGGATTAGGGTTAGTGTTGAGATTGACGATTTAGTGTTAGGCTTAGAATCGAGCACATTAGGGTTAGAGTTATGGTTAGAATCCACTGCATTTAGGCTTAGGGTTAGGGTTAGGGTTATTAGCTTCAGGATTAGAATCGAGAGCATTGAAGGATAGTGATAGGGTTAGAGTTAGGTTTAAGATTAGGTATCGTAGAATTGAGGGTTAGGGTTGGGTTAGGGTTAGAATCAAGCGCATATTTAGTGTTAGGGTTTGGTCAGGGTTAGGGTTAGAGTGCATTTAGGGGTAGGGGTAGGGGTAAAGTTAGGATTAGGGTTAGGATTTGTGTTGGTAGAATCGAAGTTTAGGGTTAGGCTTAGGGTCAGTATTGCCTTTTGGGTTAGAATCGAGTGCATTTAGGATTAGGGTTAGTGTTGAGATTGACGATTTAGTGTTAGGCTTAGAATCGAGCACATTAGGGTTAGAGTTATGGTTAGAATCCACTGCATTTAGGCTTAGGGTTAGGGTTAGGGTTATGGTTATGTTTAGGGTGAGGGTTAGAATCGAGTGCATTTAAGGATAGTGTTAGGCTTAGAGTTAGGTATAGGGTTAGCTTTCGTAGAATCGAGGGTTAGTGTTAGGGTTAGGGTTAGGTTTAGGGTTAGGATTAGTTTTAGAATAAAGCGCATTTTTAGTGTTAGGTTTGGGGTTAAGGTTAGGGTTTGAGTGCATTTAGGGGTAGGGGAGTAGTTGGGTTAGGATTAGGGTTAACGTTTTTGTTGGTTGAATCGACGTGTAAGGTTAGGCTTAGGGTCACTATTGCCTTTTGGGTTAAAATCGAGTGTATTTAGGGTTACAGTTAGTGTTGAGATTGACGATTTAGTGTTGGGGTTAAAAATGAGCACATTAGCGTTAGAGTTATGGTTCGAATCTAATGCATTTAGGGTTAGGATTAGGGTTAGAGTTATTAGGGTCAGGGTTTGAATCGAGAGTATTTAAGGATTGTGTTAGTGTTAGAGTTAGGTTTAGGGTTAGCTTTCGAAGAATCGAGGGTTAGGGTTAGGGGTACTGTTCTGGTTCGGTTTAGAATCAAGCGCATTTTTAGTATTAGTGTTGGGGTAGGCTTACGATTAGATTGCATTTAGGGTTACGGGTAGGAGCAGGGTTAGGATTAGGGTTAGGTTTTTTGTTGGTAGAATTGAGGTTCAGGGTTAGGTATAGGGTCAGTATTGCCTTTTGGGTTAGAATCGAGTGCATTTAGGGTTACAGTTAGTGTTGAGATTGACGATTTAGGGTTAGGGTTAGACACGAGCACATTTAGGGTTAGAGTTATGGTTAGAATTCGTTAGGGTTAGGGTTAGGGCTATGGGTAGGGTAGGGGTTAGAATCACGCGCATTTTTAGTGTTAGGGTTAGGGTTAGTGAAAGGGTTAGAGTGCATTTAGAAGTAGGGGTAGCGGTAGGATTAGGATTTGGGTTAGGGTTAGTGATGGTAGAATCGAGGTTTAGGTTTAGGTTTAGGGTCAGGATTGCATTTTGGATCAGAATCGAGTGTATTTAGGCTTTGGGTTAGTGTTCAAATTGGCGATTTAGTGTTAGTGTTTGAATCGAACACATTTAGGGTTAGATTTATGCTTAGAATTCAGTGCGTTTTGGGTTAGGGTTAGGGGTAGAGGTAGGGTTAGGGTTAGGTTTAGGATCAGGGTTAAAATCGAGAGCATTTAAGGATAGTGCTAGGGTTAGAGTTAGGTTTAGCGTTCGCTTTCGTAGAATCGAGGGTTAGGCTTAAGGTTAGGCTTAGAGTTAGGGTTAGGGTTAGGGTTTGTGTTGGTAGAATTGAGGTTTAGGGTTTGGCTTAGGGTCAGGATTGCCTTTTGGTTTAGAGTCGAGTGCATTTAGGGTTAGGCTTAGTGTTGGGAGTGACAATTTAGTGTCAGGGTTATAATCGAGCACATTAGGGTTAGAGTTATGGTTAGAATCCAGTGCATTTAGGGTTAGGATTAGGGTTAGGGTTAGGGTTATGTTCAGGGTGAGGGTTAGAATCGAGTGCATTTAAGGATAGTGTTAGGGGTAGAGTTATGTATAGGGTTAGCTTTCGTAGAATCGAGTTTTAGGTTTAGCGTTAGGGTCAGGATTGCCTTTTGGGTTACAATCGAGTGCATTTAAGGATAGTGTTAGGGTTAGAGTTAGGTTAAGGTTAGCTTTCTTAGAATCGACGGTTAGGGTTAGGGTGAGGGTTAGGGATAGGATTAGGGTTAGGGTTAGAATCAAGGGCATTTTTATTGTTAAGGTTTGGGTTAGGGTTAGGGTTTAGAGGGCATTCAGGGGTAGGTGTAGGAGTAGGGTTAGGATTAGGGTTAGGGTTTTTGTTGGTAGAATTGAGGTTTCGGCCTAGGCTTACGGTCAGGATTGCCTTTTGGGTTAGAATCGAGTGCATTTAGGGTTAGAGTTCATGTTGAGATTGACGATTTAGTGTTAGGGTTAGAAACGAGCACATTAGCGTTAGAGTTATGGTTAGATTCTAATGCATTTAGGGATAGGATTAGGGTTAGGGTTATTAGGGTCAGGGTTTGAATCGAAAGTATTTAAGTATCGTGTTAGTGTTAGAGTTAGGTTTAGGGTTAACTTTCGTAGAATCGAGGGTTAGGGTTAGGGTTAGGGTTCGGATTCGGTTTAGAATCAAGCGCATTTTTAGTATTAGTGTTGGGGTATGCTTACGACTAGAGTGCATTTAGGGGTAGCGGTAGGAGTAGGATTAGGATTAGGGTTACGGTTTGTGGTGGTAAAATCGAGGTTTATTGTTAGGCTTAGGGTCAGGATTGCCTTTTGGGTTAGAATCGAGTGCATTCCGGGTTAGAGTTCGTGATGAGATTGACGATTTAGTGTTAGGATTATAATCGAGCACATTTAGGGTTAGAGTTATGGTTAGAATTCTTTAGGGTTAGGGGTAGGGGTAGGGGTGGGGTAGGGCTTAGAATCACGCGCATTTTTAGTGTGAGGGTTAGGGTTACTGTTAGGGTTAGAGTGCATTTAGAGGTAGGGGTAGCGGTAGGATTAGGATTTGGCTTAGGGTTAGTGATGGTAGAATCGAGGTTTAGGTTTAGGCTTAGGGTCAGGATTGCATTTTGGATCAGAATCGAGTGTATTTAGGCTTTGGGTCAGTGTTCAAATTGACGATTTAGTGTAATGGTTTGAATCGAGCACATTTAGGTTTAGAGTTATGCTTAGAATTCAGTGCATTTAGGGTTAGGGTTAGGGGTAGAGGTAGGGTTAGGGTTAGGTTTAGGGTCAGGGTTAGAATCGAGAGCATTTAAGGATAGTGCTAGGGTTAGAGTTAGGTTTAGGGTTAGCTTTCGTAGAATCCAGGGTTAGGCTTAGGGTGAGGGTTAGGGTTAGAATGAAGCACAGTTTTAGTGTTAGCGTCAGGGTACGGGTTAGGGTTAAAGTGCTTTTAGGGCTAGTGGTAGGGGCAGGGTTAGGATTAGGGTTAAGGTTTGTATTGGTAGAATCGAGGTTTAGGTTTAGGTTTAGGTTCAGAATTGCAGTTTGGATCAGAATCGAGTGTATTTAGGCTTTGGGTTAGTGTTCAAATTGACGTTTTAGAGTTAGGGTTTGAATCGAGCACATTTAGGGTTAGAGTTATGGTTACAATTCAATGCATTTAGGGTTAGGGTTAGGGTTAGGGTTAGGTTTAGGGTCAGGGTTAAAATCGAGAGCATTTCAGGATAGTGCTAGGGTTAGAGTTAGGTTTAGCGTTCTCTTTCGTAGAATCGAGGGTTAGGCTAAATGTTAGGCTTAGGGTTAGGGTTAGGGTTAGAATCAGGAACATTTTTAGTGTTCTAGTTTTCGTCAGGGTATGGCTTAGAGTGCATTTAGGGGTAGGGGAGCAGTTGGGTTGGGATTAGAGTTAGGCTTTGTGTTGGTAGAATCGAGGTTTTGGCTTAGGCTTAGGGTCAGAAGAGCATTTTGGGTCATAATTCAGAGCATTTAGCCTTAGGGTTGGTGTTGAAATTGATGATTTAGTTTTAACGTTAGAATCAAGCACATTTAGGGATAGAGTTATGGCTAAAATTCGTTAGGGTTACGGTTAGTGTTAGGGTTAGGGCTATGGTTAGAGTGCATTTAGCGGTAGGGGCTGGGGCACGGTAAGAATGAAGGTTAGGGTTAGTGTTGGTAGAATCGAGGTTTAGGGTTAGGGTCAGGGTCAGGATTGCCTTTTGGGTTAGAATCGAGTGCATTTAGGCTTAAGGTTACTGTTGAGATTGACGAATATGTGTTAGGGTTAGAATCAAGAACATTACAGTTAGAGTTATGGTTAGAATCCAGTGCATTTAGGGTTAGGGAGGGATAGGGTTAGAATAACTGTTATGTTTAGGGTGAGGGTTAGAATTGAGTGCATTTAAGGATAGTGTTAAGGTTAGAGTTAGCTTTCTTAGAATCGACGATTAGCGTTAGGGTTAAGGGTTAGGGTTAGGGTTAGAATCAAGGGCATTTTTAGTGTTAAGGTTAGGGTTAGGGTTAGGGTTAGAGGGCATTCAGGGGTAGGCGTAGGAGTAGGGTTAGGATTAGGGTTAGGGTTTTTGTTGCTAGAATTGAGGTTCAGGCTTAGGCTTAGGGTCAGGATTGCCTTTTGGGTTAGAATCGAGTGCATTTAGGGTTACAGTTAGTGTTGAGATTGACGATTTAGTGTTAGGGTTAGAAACGAGCACATTAGCGTTAGATTTATGGTTAGAATCTAATGCATTTAGGGTTAGGCTTAGGGTTAGGGTTATTAGGGTCAGGGTTTGAATCGAGAGTATTTAAGGATCGTGTTAGTGTTAGAGTTAGGATTAGGGTTAGCTTTCGTAGAATCGAGGGTTAGGATTAGGGTTAGGGTTCTGGTTCGGTTTAAAATCAATCGCATTTTTAGTATTAGTGTTGGGGTCGCTTACGATTAGAGTGCATTTAGGGGTAGGGGTCGGAGTAGGGTTAGGATTAGGGTTACGGTTTGTGGTGGTAGAATCGAGGTTTAGGGTTAGGCTTAGGGTCAGGATTGCCTTTTGTGTTAGAATCGAGTGCATTCCGGGTTAGAGTTCGTGATGAGATTGACGATTTAGTGTTAGGGTTATAATCAAGCACTTTACTGTTAGAGTTATGGTTAGAATCCAGTGCATTTAGGGTTAACATTAGGGTTAGAGTTAGGGTTATGTTCATGGTGAGGGTTAGAATCGAGTGCATTTAAGGATAGTGTTAGGGGTAGAGTTATATATAGGGTTGGCTTTCATAGAATCTAGGGTAAGCGTTAGTGTTAGCGTCAGGATTGCCTTTTGGGTTAGAATTGAGTGAATTTAGGCTTAAGGTTACTGTTCAGATTGACGAATTAGTGTTAGGGTTAGAATCAAGAACATTGCAGTTAGAGTTATGGTTAGAATCCAGTGCATTTAGGGTTAGGCTGAGGCTTACGGTTACGGTTGTGTTTAGGGTGAGGGTTAGAATCGAGTGCATTTAAGGATAGTGTTAGGGTTAGAGTTAGGTTTAGGGGTAGCTTTCGTAGAATCGAGGGTTAGGCTTCGGGTTAGGGTTAGCGTTAGGGTTAGGGTTAGAATCAGGCGCAATTTTAGTGTTATGGTTGGCGTTAGGGTATGGCTTAGAGTGCATTTAGGGGTAGGGGTAGGAGTAGGGTTAGGATTTCGGTTAAGGTTTCTGTTGGTAGAATCGAGGTTTAAGGTTAGGCTTAGGGTCAGGATTTCCTTTTGGGTTAGAATCGAGTGCATTTAGTGTTAGAGTTAGTGTTGAGATTGACGATTTAGTATTAGGGTTAGAATCGAGCACATTAGGGTTAGAGTTATGGTTAGAATCCAGTGCATTTAGGATTAGGGACAGGGTTAGGATAACGCTTATGTTTAGGGTGAGGGTTAGAATCGAGTGCATTTAAGGATAGTGTTAGGGTTAGAGTTAGGGTAGGGTTAGCTTTCTTAGAATCGACGGTTAGGGTTAGGGTGAGGGTTAGGGTTAAAATCAAGGGCATTTTTAGTGTTAAGGTTAGGGTTAGGGTAAGGGTTCGAGGGCATTCAGGGGTAGGGGTAGGAGTAGGGTTAGGATTAGGGTTAGGGTTTTTGTTGCTAGAATTGAGGTTCAGGCTTCGGCTTAGGGTCAGGATTGCCTTTTGGGTTAGAATCGAGTGCATTTAGGGTTACAGTTAGTGTTGAGATTGACGATTTAGTGTTAGGGTTAGAAACTAGCACATTAGCGTTAGATTTATGGTTAGAATCTAATGCATTTAGGGTTAGGATTAGGGTTAGGGTTATTAGGGTCACGGTTTGAATCCAGAGTACTTAAGGATCGTGTTAGTGTTAGAGTTAGGTTTAGGGTTAGCTTTCGTAGAATCGAGGGTTAGGATTAGGGTTAGGGTTTGGGTTCCGTTTACAATCAATCGCATTTTTAGTATTAGTGTAGGGGTAGGCTTACGATTAGACTGCATTTAGGGGTAGGGGTCGGAGTAGGGTTAGGATTAGGGTTACGGTTTGTGGTGGTAGAATCGAGGTTTAGGGTTAGGCTTAGGGTCAGGATTGCCTTTTGGGTTAGAATCGAGTGCATTCCGGGTTAGAGTTCGTGATGAGATTGACGATTTAGTGTTAGGGTTATAATCGAGCACTTTACTGTTAGAGTTATGGTTAGAATCCAGTGCATTTAGGGTTAGGATTAGGGTTAGAGTAAGGGTTATGTTCATGGTGAGGGTTAGAATAGAGTGCATTTAATGATAGTGTTAGGGGTAGAGTTATATATAGGGTTGGCTTTCATAGAATCTAGGGTAAGCGTTAGTGTTTGCGTCAGGATTGCCTTTTGGGTTAGAATTGAGTGAATTTAGGCTTAAGGTTACTGTTCAGATTGACGAATTAGTGTTAGGGTTAGAATCAAGAACATTGCAGTTAGAGTTATGGTTAGAATCCAGTGCATTTAGGGTTAGGCTTAGGCTTACGGTTACGGTTGTGTTCATGGTGAGGGTTAGAATCGAGTGCATTTAAGGATAGTGTTAGGGGTAGAGTTATATATAGGGTTGGCTTTCATAGAATCTAGGGTAAGCGTTAGTGTTAGCGTCAGGATTGCCTTTTGGGTTAGAATTGAGTGAATTTAGGCTTCAGGTTACTGTTGAGATTGACGAATTAGTGTTAGGGTTAGAATCAAGAACATTGCAGTTAGAGTTATGGTTAGAATCCAGTGCATTTAGGGTTAGGCTTAGGCTTACGGTTACGGTTGTGTTTAGGGTGAGGGTTAGAATCGAGTGCATTTAAGGATAGTGTTAGGGTTAGAGTTAGGTTTAGGGGTAGCTTTCGTAGAATCGAGGGTTAGGCTTCGGGTTAGGGTTAGCGTTAGTGTTAGGGTTAGAATCAGGTGCAATTTTAGTGTTATGGTTGGGGTTAGGGTATGGCTTAGATTGCATTTAGGGGTAGGGGTAGGAGTAGGGTTAGGATTTGGGTTAAGGTTTGTGTTGGTAGAATCGAGGTTTAAGGTTAGGCTTAGGGTCAGGATTTCCTTTTGGGTTAGAACCGAGTGCATTTAGTGTTAGAGTTAGTGTTGAGATTGACGATTTAGTATTAGGGTTAGAATCGAGCACATTAGGGTTAGAGTTATGGTTAGAATCCAGTGCATTTAGGATTAGGGACAGGGTTAGGATAAAGCTTATGTTTAGGGTGAGGGTTAGAATCGAGTGCATTTAAGGATAGTGTTAGGGTTAGAGTTAGGGTAGGGTTAGCTTTCTTAGAATCGACGGTTAGGGTTAGGGTGAGGGTTAGGGTTAGAATCAAGGGCATTTTTAGTGTTAAGGTTAGGGTTAGGGTAAGGGTTCGAGGGCATTCAGAGGTAGGGGTAGAAGTAGGGTTAGGATTAGGGTTAGGGTTTTTGTTGCTAGAATTGAGGTTCAGGCTTCGGCTTAGGGTCAGGATTGCCTTTTGGGTTAGAATCGAGTGCATTTAGGGTTACAGTTAGTGTTGAGATTGACGATTTAGTGTTAGGGTTAGAAACGAGCACATTAGCGTTAGAGTTATGGTTAGAATCTAATGCATTTAGGGTTAGGATTAGGGTTAGGGTTATTAGGGTCACGGTTTGAATCCAGAGTACTTAAGGATCGTGTTAGTGTTAGAGTTAGGTTTAGGGTTAGCTTTCGTAGAATCGAGGGTTAGGATTAGGGTTAGGGTTTGGGTTCCGTTTACAATCAATCGCATTTTTAGTATTAGTGTAGGGGTAGGCTTACGATTAGACTGCATTTAGGGGTAGGGGTCGGAGTAGGTTTAGGATTAGGGTTACGGTTTGTGGTGGTAGAATCGAGGTTTAGGCTTAGGCTTAGGATCAGGATTGCCTTTTGGGTTAGAATCGAGTGCATTCCGGGTTAGAGTTAGTGATGAGATTGACGATTTAGTGTTAGGCTTAGAATCGAGCACATTAGGGTTAGAGTTATGGTTAGAATTCGTTAGGGTTAGGGTTAGGGTTAGGGTTAGGGTTATTGGGGTCAGGATTAGAATCGAGAGCATTTAAGGAGAGAGTTAGGGTTAGAGTTAGGTTTAGGGTTAGATTTCATAGAATTGAGGGTTAGGGTTAGGGTTAGGGTTAGTGTTAGAATCACGAGCATTTTTAGTGTTATGGGTTGGATTAGGATTAGGGTTAGAGTGCATATAGAGGTAGGGATAGGAATAGGGTTCGGATTAGGGTTAGGGTTTGTATTGGTAGAATCGACGTTTAGGGTTAGGCTTAGGGTCAGGATTGCCTTTTGGTTAGAGTCGAGTGCATTTAGGGTTATGCTTAGTGTTGAGAGTGACGAGTTAGTGTTAGGGTTATAATCGAGCACGTTTGGGTTAGGGTTATGGTTAAAATCCATTGCATTTAGGGTTAGAATTAGGGTTAGAGTTAGGGTTATGTTCAGGGTGAGGGTTAGAATCGAGTGCATTTAAGGATACTGTTAGGGGTAGAGTTATGTATAGGGTTAGCTTTCGTAGAATCAAGGGTTAGGGTTAGCGTTAGGGTCTGGATTGCCTTTTGGGTTAGAATTGAGTGCATTTAGGCTTCAGGTTACTGTTGAGATTGACGAATTAGTGTTAGGGTTAGAATCAAGAACATTACAGTTAGAGTTATGGTTAGAATCCAGTGCATTTAAGGTTAGGCTTAGGCTTAGGGTTACAGTTGTGTTTAGGGTGAGGGTTAGAATCGAGTGCATTTAAGGATAGTGTTAGGGTTAGAGTTAGGTTTAGGGTTAACTTTCGTAGAATCGAGGGTTAGACTTCGGGTTAGGGTTAGCGTTAGGGTTAGGGTTAGAATCAGGAGTAATTTTAGTGTTATGGTTGGGGTTAGGGTATGGCTTAGAGTGCATTTAGGGGTAGGGGTAGGAGTAAGGTTAGCATTAGGGTTAAGGTTTGTGTTGGTAGAATCGAGGTTTAGGGTTAGGCTTAGGGTCAGGATTGTCTTTTGTGTTAGAATCGAGTGCATTTAGGGTTAGAGTTAGTGATGAGATTGACAATTTAGTGTTAGGCTTAGAATCGAGCACATTAGGGTTAGAGTTATGGTTAGAATTCGTTAGGGTTAGGGTTAGAGTTACTAGGGTCAGGATTAGAATCGAGAGCATTTAAGGATAGAGTTAGGGTTAGAGTTAGGTTTAGGGTTAGGTTTCGTAGAATTGAGGGTTAGGGTTAGGGTTAGGGTTAGAATCAAGCGCATTTTTAGTGTTAGGGTTAGGGTTAGGGTTAGGGATAGAGTGCATATAGAGGTAGCGATAGGAGTAGGGTTAGGGTTAGAGTTAGGGTTAGAGTGCATATAGAGGTAGCGATAGGAGTAGGGTTAGGATTAGGGTTAGGGTTTGTTTTGGTAGAAACGAGGTTTAGGGTTAGGCCTAGGGTCAGGATTGCCTTTTGGGTTAGAGTCGAGTGCATTTAGGGTTAGGCTTAGTGTTGAGATTGACGATTTAGTGTTAGGGTTATAATCGAACACATTAGGGTTAGAGTTATGGTTAGAATCCACTGCATTTAGGCTTACGGTTAGGGTTAGGGTTATTAGCGTCAGGATTAGAATCGAGAGCATTGAAGCATAGTGATAGGGTTAGAGTTAGGTTTAAGGTTAGGTATCGTAGAATTGAGGGTTAGTGTTGGGTTAGGGTTAGAATCAAGCGCATTTTTAGTGTTAGGGGTTGGGTTAGGGTTAGGGTTAGAGTGCATTTATGGATAGGGGTAGGGGTAGGGTTAGGATTAGGGTTAGGATTTGTGTTGGTAGAAGCGAAGTTTAGGGTTAGGCTTAGGGTCAGTATTGCCTTTTGGGTTAGAATCGAGTGCATTTAGGATTAAGGTCAGTGTTGAGATTGACGATCTAGAGTTAGTGTTAGAATCAAGCACATTAGGATGAGAGTTAAGGTTAGAATCCAGTACATTTATGGTTAGGATTAGGGTTGAGATTTGTGTTGGTCGAATCGAGGTTTTGGGTTAGGCTTAGAGTGAGGAGAGCATTTTGGGTCATAATTCAGAGCATTTAGGCTTAGGGTTAGTGTTGAAATTGATGATTTAGTTTTAGCGTTAGAATCATGAACATTTCGGGATAGATTTATGGTTAGAATTCGTTAGGGTTACAGTTAGTGTTAGGGTTAGGGGTATGGTTGGAGTGCATTTAGCGGTACGGGTTGGGTCACGGTCAGAATTTACTTTAGGGTTACTGTTGGTAGAATCGAGGATTAGCGTTAGGCTCAGGGTCAGGATTGCCTTTTGGGTTAGAATCGAGTGCATTTAGGCTTTAGGTTACTGTTGAGATGGACGAATTAGTGTTAGGGTTAGAAGCAAGAACATTACAGTTAGAGTTATGTTTAGAATCCAGTGCATTTCGGGTTAGGCTTAGGCTTAGGGTTACGGTTATGTTTAGGGTGACGGTGAGAATCGAGTGCATTTAAGGATAGTGTTAGGGTTAGAGTTAGGTTTAGGATTAGGTTTCGTAGAATTGAGGGTTAGGGTTAGGGTTAGGGTTAGGGTTAGGGTTAGGGTTAGGGTCAGAATCAAGCGCATTTTTAGTGTTAGGGGTTGGGTTAGAGTTAGGGATAGAGTGCATATAGAGGTAGGGAGAGGAGTGGCGTTAGGAATAGGGTTAGGGTTTGTGTTGGTATAATCGAGGTTTAGGGTTAGGCCTAGGGTCAGGATTGCATTTTGGGTTAGAGTCGAGTGCAATCAGGGTTAGGCTTAGTGTTGAGATTGACGATTTAGTGTTAGGGTTATAATCGAGCACATTAAGGTTAGAGTGATGGTTAGAATCCAGTGCATTTAGGGTTAGGATTAGGGTTAGGGTTAGGGTTATGTTCAGGGTGAGGGTTAGAATCGAGTGCATTTAAGGATCGTGTTAGGGGTAGAGTTATGTATAGGGTTAGCTTTCGTAGAATCGAGGGTTAAGGTTAGCGTTACGTTCTGGATTGCCTTTTGGGTTAGAATCGAGTGCATTTAGGGTTAAGATTACTGTTGAGATTGACGATTTAGAGTTAGTGTTAGAATCAAGCACATTAGGATTAGAGTGAAGGTTGGAATCCAGTGCATTTAGGATTAGGATTAAGGTTAGGTTTATGGTTATGTTTAGGGTGAGGGTTAGAATCGAGTGCATTTAAGGATCGTGTTAGGGGTAGAGTTATGTATAGGGTTAGCTTTCGTAGAATCGAGGGTTAAGGTTAGCGTTACGTTCTGGATTGCCTTTTGGGTTAGAATCGAGTGCATTTAGGGTTAAGGTTACTGTTGAGATTGACGATTTAGAGTTAGTGTTAGAATCAAGCACATTAGGATTAGAGTGAAGGTTGGAATCCAGTGCATTTAGGATTAGGATTAAGGTTAGGTTTATGGTTATGTTTAGGGTGAGGGTTAGAATCGAGTGCATTTAAGGATCGTGTTAGGGGTAGAGTTATGTATAGGGTTAGCTTTCGTAGAATCGAGGGTTAAGGTTAGCGTTACGTTCTGGATTGCCTTTTGGGTTAGAATCGAGTGCATTTAGGGTTAAGGTTACTGTTGAGATTGACGATTTAGAGTTAGTGTTAGAATCAAGCACATTAGGATTAGAGTGAAGGTTGGAATCCAGTGCATTTAGGATTAGGATTAAGGTTAGGTTTATGGTTATGTTTAGGGTGAGGGTTAGAATTGAGTGCATTTAAGGATAGTGTTATTCATAGAGTTAGGTATAGGGGTAGCTTTCGTAGAATCGAGGGTTAGTGTTAGGGTTATGGTTAGGTTTAGGGTTAGGATTAGTTTTAGAATCAAGCGCATTTTTAGTGTTAGGTTTGGGGTTAAGGTTAGGGTTTGAGTGCATTTAGGGGTAGGGGAGTAGTTGGGTTAGGATTAGGGTTAACGTTTGTGTTGGTTGAATCGACGTTTAAGGTTAGGCTTAGGGTCACTATTGCCTTTTGGGTTAAAATCGAGTGCATTTAGGGTTACAGTTAGTGTTGAGATTGACGATTTAGTGTTGGGGTTAAAAATGAGCACATTAGCGTTAGAGTTATGGTTCGAATCTAATGCATTTAGGGTTAGGATTAGGGTTAGAGTTATTAGGGTCAGGGTTTGAATCGAGAGTATTTAAGGATCGTGTTAGTGTTAGAGTTAGGTTTAGGGTTAGCTTTCGAAGAATCGAGGGTTAGGGTTAGTGGTACTGTTCTGGTTCGGTTTAGAATCAAGCGCATTTTTAGTATCAGGGTTGGGGTAGGCTTACGATTAGATTGCATTTAGGGTTAGGGGTAGGAGTAGGGTTAGGATTAGGGTCAGGTTTTTTGTTGGTAGAATTGAGGTTCAGGGTTAGGCATAGGGTCAGGATTGCCTTTTGGGTTAGAATCGAGTGCATTTAGGGTTACAGTTAGTGTTGAGATTGACGATTTAGGGTTAATGTTAGACACGAGCACATTTAGGGTTAGAGTTATGGTTAGAATTCGTTAGGGTTAGGGTTAAGGCTATGGGTAGGGTAGGGGTTAGAATCACGTGCATTTTTAGTGTTAGGGTTAGGGTTAGTGAAAGGGTTAGAGTGCATTTAGAGGTAGGGGTAGCGGTAGGATTAGGATTTGGGTTAGGGTTAGTGATGGTAGAATCGAGGTTTAGGTTTAGGTTTAGGGTCAGGATTGCATTTTGGATCAGAATCGAGTGTATTTAGGCTTTGGGTTAGTGTTCAAATTGGCGATTTAGTGTTAGTGTTTGAATCGAACACATTTAGGGTTAGAGTTATGCTTAGAATTCAGTGCGTTTAGGGTTAGGGTTAGGGGCAGAGGTAGGGTTTGGGTTAGGTTTAGGGTCAGGGTTAAAATCGAGAGCATTTTAGGATAGTGCTAGGGTTAGAGTTAGGTTTAGGGTTAGCTTTCTTAGAATCCAGGGTTAGGTTAAGGTTAGGCTTAGGGTTAGGGTTAGGGTTAGGGTTTGTGTTGGTAGAATCGAAGTTTAGGATTAGGCTTAGGGTCAGGATTGCCTTTTGGGTTAGAGTCGAGTGCATTTAGGGTTAGGCTTAGTGTTGGGAGTGACGATTTAGTGTTAGGGTTATAATCGAGCACATTAGGGTTAGAGTTATGGTTAGAATCCAGAGCATTTAGGGTTAGGATTAGGGTTAGGGTTACGGTTATGTTCAGGGTGAGGGTTAGAATCGAGTGCATTTAAGGATAGTGTTAGGGGTAGAGTTATGTATAGGGTTAGCTTTCGTAGAATCGAGGATTAGGGTTAGCGTTAGGGTCAGGATTGCCTTTTGGGTTAGAATCGAGTGCATTTAAGGATAGTGTTAGGGTTAGAGTTAGGTTAAGGTTAGCTTTCCTAGAATCGATGGTTAGGGTTAGGGTGAGGGTTAGGGATAGGATTAGGGTTAGGGTTAGAATCAAGGGCATTTTTAGTGTTAAGTTTTGGGATAGGGTTAGGGTTTAGAGGGCATTCAGGGGTAGGGGTAGGAGTAGGGTTAGGATTAGGGTTAGAGTTATTAGGGTCAGGGTTAGAATCGAGAGCATTTAAGGAGAGTCCTAGGGTTAGAATTAGGTTTAGGGTTAGCTTTCGTTGAATCCAGGGTTAGGCTAAGGGTTAGGCTTAGGGTGATGGTTAGGGTTAGAATGAAGCACAGTTTTAGTGTTAGCGTTAGGGTGCGGGTTAGGGGTAAAGTGCTTTTAGGGCTAGTGGTAGGGGCAGGGTTAGGATTAGGGTTAAGGTTTGTATTGGTAGAATTGAGGTTTAGGTTTAGGCTTAGGGTCAGAATTGCATTTTGGATCAGAATCGAGTGTATTTAGTCTTTGGGTTAGTGTTCAAATTGATGTTTTAGAGTTAGGGTTTGAATCGAGCACATTTAGGGTTAGAGCTATGGTTACAATTCAATGCATTTAGTGTTAGGGTTAGGGTTAGGGTTAGGGTGAGGTTTAGGGTCAGGGTTAAAATCGAGAGCATTTAAGGATAGTGCTAGGGTTAGAGTTAGGTTTAGGGTTAGCTTTCGTAGAATCCAGGGTTAGGCTTAGGGTGAGGGTTAGGGTTAGAATGAAGCACAGTTTTAGTGTTAGCGTTAGGGTGCGGGTTAGGGTTAAAGTGCTTTTAGGGCTAGTGGTAGGGGCAGGGTTAGGATTAGGGTTAAGGTTTGTATTGGTAGAATCGAGGTTTAGGTATAGGCTTAGGGTCAGAATTGCATTTTGAATCAGAATCGAGTGTATTTAGGCTTTGTGTTAGTGTTCAAATTGACGTTTTAGAGTTAGGGTTTGAATCGAGCACATTTAGGGTTAGAGTTATGGTTACAATTCAATGCATTTAGGGTTAGGGTTAGGGTTAGGGTTAGGTTTAGGGTCAGGGTTAAAATCGAAAGTATTTAAGGATAGTGCTAGGGTTAGAGTTAGGATTAGGGTTAGCTTTCATAGAATCGAGGGTTAGGATTAGGGTTAGGGTTCTGGTTCGGTTTAGAATCAATCGCATTTTTAGTATTAGTGTTGGGTTCGCTTACGATTAGAGTGCATTTAGGGGTAGGGGTCGGAGTAGGGTTAGGATTAGGGTTACGGTTTGTGGTGGTAGAATCGAGGTTTAGGGTTAGGCTTAGGGTCAGGATTGCCTTTTGGGTTAGAATCGAGTGCATTCCGGGTTAGAGTTCGTGATGAGATTCACGATTTAGTGTTAGGGTTATAATCGAGCACTTTACTGTTAGAGTTATGGTTAGTATCCAGTGCATTTAGGGTTAGGCTTAGGCTTACGGTTACAGTTGTGTTTAGGGTGAGGGTTAGAATCGAGTGCATTTAAGGATAGTGTTAGGGTTAGAGTTAGGTTTAGGGGTAGCTTTCGTAGAATCGAGGGTTAGGCTTCGGGTTAGGGTTAGCGTTAGGGTTAGGGTTAGAATCAGGCGCAATTTTAGTGTTATGGTTGGGGTTAGGGTATGGCTTAGAGTGCATTTAGGGGTAGGGGTAGGAGTAGGGTTAGGATTTCGGTTAAGGTTTCTGTTGGTAGAATCGAGGTTTAAGGTTAGGCTTAGGGTCAGGATTTCCTTTTGGGTTAGAATCGAGTGCATTTAGTGTTAGAGTTAGTGTTGAGATTGACGATTTAGTATTAGGGTTAGAATCGAGCACATTAGGGTTAGAGTTATGGTTAGAATCCAGTGCATTTAGGATTAGGGACAGGGTTAGGAAAACGCTTATGTTTAGGGTGAGGGTTAGAATCGAGTGCATTTAAGGATAGTGTTAGGGTTAGAGTTAGGGTAGGATTAGCTTTCTTAGAATCGACGGTTAGGCTTAGGGTGAGGGTTAGGGTTAGAATCAAGGGCATTTTTAGTGTTAAGGTTAGGGTTAGGGTAAGGGTTCGAGGGCATTCAGGGGTAGGGGTAGGAGTAGGGTTAGGATTAGGGTTAGGGTTTTTGTTGCTAGAATTGAGGTTCAGGCTTCGGCTTAGGGTCAGGATTGCCTTTTGGGTTAGAATCGAGTGCATTTAGGGTTACAGTTATTGTTGAGATTGACGATTTAGTGTTAGGGTTAGAAACTAGCACATTAGCGTTAGAGTTATGGTTAGAATCTGATGCATTTAGGGTTAGGATTAGGGTTAGGGTTATTAGGGTCACGGTTTGAATCCAGAGTACTTAAGGATCGTGTTAGTGTTAGAGTTAGGTTTAGGGTTAGCTTTCGTAGAATCGAGGGTTAGGATTAGGGTTAGGGTTTGGGTTCCGTTTACAATCAATCGCATTTTTAGTATTAGTGTAGGGGTAGGCTTACGATTAGACTGCATTTAGGGGTAGGGGTCGGAATAGGGTTAGGATTAAGGTTACGGTTTGTGGTGGTAGAATCGAGGTTTAGGCTTTGGCTTAGGATCCGGATGGCCTTTTTGGTTAGAATCGAGTGCATTCCGGGTTAGAGTTAGTGATGAGATTGACGATTTAGTGTTAGGCTTAGAATCGAGCACATTAGGGTTAGAGTTATGGTTAGAATTCGTTAGGGTTAGGGTTAGGGTTAGGGTTCGGGTTATTGGGGTCAGGATTAGAATCGAGAGCATTTAAGGATAGAGTTAGGGTTAGAGTTAGGTTTAGGGTTAGATTTCATAGAATTGAGGGTTAGGATTAGGGTTAGGGTTAGAATCAAGCGCATTTTTAGTGTTAGGGTTAGGGTTAGGGATAGAGTGCATATAGAGGTAGTGATAGGAGTAGGGTTAGGGTTAGGGTTCGGGTTAGAGTGCATATAGAGGTAGCGATAGGAATAGGGTTAGGATTAGGGTTAGGGTTTGTATTGGTAGAATCGACGTTTAGGGTTTGGCTTAGGGTCAGGATTGCCTTTTGGTTAGAGTCGAGTGCATTTAGGTTTAGGCTTAGTGTTGAGAGTGACGAGTTAGTGTTAGGGTTATAATCGAGCACGTTTGGGTTAGAGTTATGGTTAAAATCCAGTGCTTTTAGGGTTAGAATTAGGGTTAGAATTAGGGTTATGTTCAGGGTGAGGGTTAGAATCGAGTGCGTTTAAGGATAGTGTTAGGGGTAGAGTTATGTATAGGGTTAGCTTTCGTAGAATCGAGGGTTAGGGTTAGCGTTAGGGTCTGGATTGCCTTTTGGGTTAGAATTGAGTGCATTTAGGCTTCAGGTTACTGTTGAGATTGACGAATTAGTGTTAGGGTTAGAATCAAGAACATTACAGTTAGAGTTATGGTTAGAATCCAGTGCATTTAGGGTTAGGCTTAGGCTTAGGGTTACAGTTGTGTTTAGGGTGAGGGTTAGAATCGAGTGCATTTAAGGATAGTGTTAGGGTTAGAGTTAGGTTTAGGGTTAACTTTCGTAGAATCGAGGGTTAGGCTTCGGGTTAGGGTTAGCGTTAGTGTTAGGGTTAGAATCAGGAGCAATTTTAGTGTTATGGTTGGGGTTAGGGTATGGCTTAGAGTGCATTTAGGGGTTGGGGTAGGAGTAGGGTTAGGATTAGGGTTAAGGTTTGTGTTGGTAGAATCGAGGTTTAGGGTTAGGCTTAGGGTGAGGATTGTCTTTTGTGTTAGAATCGAGTGCATTTAGGGTTAGAGTTAGTGATGAGATTGACGATTTAGTGTTAGGCTTAGAATCGAGCACATTAGGGTTAGAGTTATGGTTAGAATTCGTTAGGGTTAGGGTTAGAGTTATTAGGGTCAGGATTAGAATCGAGAGCATTTAAGGATAGAGTTAGTGTTAGGGTTAGGTTTAGGGTTACGTTTCGTAGAATTGAGGTTTAGGGATAGGGTTAGGGTTAGGGTTAGAATCAAGCGCATTTTTAGTGTTAGGGTTAGGGTTAGGGTTAGGGATAGAGTGCATATAGAGGTAGTGATAGGAGTAGGGTTAGGGTTAGGATTCCGGTTAGAGTGCATATGGAGGTAGTGATAGGAGTAGGGTTAGGATTAGGGTTAGGGTTTGTTTTGGTAGAATCGAGGTTTAGGGTTAGGCTTAGGGTCAGGATTGCCTTTTGGGTTAAAGTCGAGTGCATTTAAGGTCAGGCTTAGTGTTGAGATTGACGATTTAGTGTTAGGGTTATAATCGAGCAGATTAGGGTTAGAGTTATGGGTAGAATCCAGTGCTTTTAGGGTTAGGATTAGGGTTAGAGTTAGGGTTATGTTCAGGGTGAGGGTTAGAATCGAGTGTATTTAAGGATAATGTTAGGGGTAGAGTTATGTATAGGGTTAGCTTTCGTAGAATCGAGAGTTAGGGTTAGCGTAAGGGTCAGGATTGCTTTTTGGGTTAGAATCGAGTGCATTTAGGATTAAGGTCAGTGTTGAGATTGACGATCTAGAGTTAGTGTTAGAATCAAGCACATGAGGATGAGAGTTAAGGTTAGAATCCAGTACATTTATGGTTAGGATTAGGGTTGAGGTTTGTGTTGGTAGAATCGAGGTTTTGGGTTAGGCTTAGGGTGAGGAGAGCATTTTCGGTCATAATTCAGAGCATTTAGGCTTAGACTTAGTGTTGAAATTGATGATTTAGTTTCAGCGTTAGAATCAAGCACATTTAGGGATAGAGTTATGGTTAGAATTCGTCAGGTTTACGGTTAGTGTTAGGGTTAGCGGTATGGTTAGAGTGCATTTAGCGATAGGGGTTGGGGCAGGGTTACAATTAAGGTTAGTGTTAGTGATGGTAGAATCGACGTTTAGGGTTAGGCTCACGGTCAGGATTGCCTTTTGGGTTAAAATCGAGTGCATTTAGACTTAAGGTTACTGTTGAGATTGACGAATTAGTGTTAGGGTTAGAATCAAGAAAATTACAGTTAGAGTTATGGTTAGAATCCTGTGCATTTACGGTTAGGCTTAGGCTTAGGGTTACGGTTATGTTTAGGGTGAGGGTTAGAATCGAGTGCATTTAAGGATAGTGTTAGGGTTAGAGTTCGGTTTAGGGGTAGCTTCCATAGAATCGAGGGTTAGGCTTCGTGTTAGGGTTAGCGTTAGGGTTAGGGTTAGAATCAGGAGCAATTTTAGTGTTATTGTTGGGGTTAGGGTATGGCTTAGAGTGCATTTAGGTGTAATGGTAGGAATAAGGTTAGGAATAGGGTTAAGGTTTGTGGTGGTAGAATCGAGGTGTAAGGTTAGGCTTAGGGTCAGGATTGCCTTTTGGGTTAGAATCGAGTGCATTTAGTGTTAGAGTTAGTGTTGAGATTGACGATTTAGTGTTAGGGTTAGAATCGAGCACATTAGAGTTAGAGTTATGGTTAGAATCCAGTGCATTTAGGGTTAGGGATAGGGTTAGTATAACGGTTATGTTTAGGGTGAGGGTTAGAATCGAGTGCATTTACGAATAGTGTTAGGGTTAGAGTTAGGTTAGGGTTAGCTTTCTCAGAATCGACGGTTAGGGTTAGGGTTAGGTTTAGGGTTATAATCAAGGGCATTTTTAGTGTTAAGGTTAGGGTTAGGGTTAGGGTTCGAGGGCATTCAGGGGTAGGGGTAGGAATAGGGTTATTAGGGTCAGGGTTTGAATCGAGAGTATTTAAGGATCGTGTTAGTGTTAGAGTTAGGTTTAGGGTTAGCTTTTGTAGAATCGAGGGTTAGGGTAAGGGTTAGGCTTCGGGTTCGGTTTAGAATCAAGCGCATTTTTAGTATTAGGGTTGGGGTAGGCTTACTATTATAGTGAATTTATGGGTAGGGGTAGGAGTAGGGTTAAGATTAGGGTTACGGTTTGTGGTGGTAGAATCGAGGTTTAGGGTTAGGCTTAGGATCAGGATTGCCTTTTGGATTATAATCGAGTGCGTTCCGGGTTAGTGTTAGTGATGAGATTGACGATTTAGTGTTAGGCTTAGAATCGAGCACATTAGGGTTAAAGTTATGGTTAGAATTCGTTAGGTTTAGTGTTAGGGTTAGGGTTAGGGTTATTATGGTCAGGATTAGAATTGAGGGCATTTAAGGATAGTGTTAGGGTTAGAGTTAGGTTTAGGGTTAGGTTTCGTAGAATTGAGGGTTAGGGTTAGGGTTAGGGTTAGAATCAAGCGCATTTTTAGTGTTAAGTGTTGGGTTAGGGTTAGTGTTAGAGTGCATATAGAGGTAGGGATAGTAGTAGGGTTAGGATTAGGGTTAGAGTTTGTTTTGGTAGAATCGAGGTTTAGGTTTAGGCTAAGGGTCAGGAATGCATTTTGGATCAGAATCGAGTGTATTTAGGCTTTGGGTTAGTGTTCAAATTGACGATTTAGTGTTAGGGTTTGAATCAAGCACATTTAGGGTTAGAGTTATGGTTAGAATCCAGTGCATTTAGGGTTAGGGTTAGGGTTAGGGTTAGGTTTAGTGTCAGGGATAAAATCGAGAGCATTTAAGGATAGTGCTAGGGTTAGAGTTAGGTTTAGCGTTCGCTTTCGTAGAATCAAGGGTTGGGCTTAAGGTTAAGCTTAGGGTTAGGGTTAGGGTAAGAATCAGGCACATTTTTAGTGTTCTGGTTTTCGTCAGGGTATGGCTTAGAATGCAGTTAGGGATAGGGGTAGGAGTAGGGTTAGGATTAGGGTTAAGGTGTGTGTTGGTAGAAACGAGGTTTAGGGTTAGGCTTAGGGTCACGAATGGCTCTTGGGTTAGAATCCAGTGCATTTAGGCTTAGGGATAGTGTTGAAACTGACGATTTAGTGTTAGGGTTAGAATCGAGCACATTTAGGGTTAGAGTTTTGGTTAGAATTTGTTAGGGTTAGGGTGAGTGTTAGGGGTAGGGGTAGGGTTAGAGTGCATTTAGGGGTAGGAGTAGGGGTAGGGGTAGGGTCAGGATTAGGGTTAAGGTTTGTGTTGGTAGAATCGAAGTTTAGTGTTTGTCTTAGGGTCAGGATTTCCTTTTGGGTTACAATCGAGTGCATTTAGGTTTAGGGTTAGTGTTGAGATTGACGATTTAGTGTTAGGCTTAGAATCAATCACATTAGGGTTAGAGTTATGGTCAGAATCCACTGCATTTAGGCTTAGGCTTGGGGTTAGGGTTATTAGTGTCAGGATTAGAATCGAGAGCATTTAAGGATAGTGTTAGGGTTAGAGTTAGGTTTCGCCTTAGGTATCGTAGAATTGAGGGTTAGGGTTAGGGTTAGGGTTAGGGTTAGAATCAAGCTCATTTTTAGTGTTAGTGGTTGGGTTAGGGTTAGGGTTAGAGTGCATATAGAGGTAGGGATTGGAGTAGGGTTAGGATTAGGGTTACAGTTTGTGCTGGTAGAATCGAGGTTTAGGGTGAGGCTTAGTGTCAGGATTGCCTTTTGGGTTAGAGTCGAGTGCATTTAGGGTTAGGCTTAGTGTTGAGATTGACGATTTAGTGTTAGGGTTATAATCGAGCACATTAGGGTTAGATTTATGGTTAGAATCCAGTGAATTTAGGGTTAGGATAAGGGTTAGGGTTAGGGTTATGTTCATTGTGAGGGTTAGAATCGAGTGCATTTAAGGATAGTGTTAGGGTTAGAGTTAGCTATAGGGTTAGCTTTCGTAGAATCGAGGGTTAGTGTTAGGTTTGGGGTTAGGGTTAGGGCTTGAGTGCATTTAGGGTTAGGGGAGCAGGTGGGTTGGGATTATGGTTAGGGTTTGTGTTTGTAGAATCGAGGTTTTGGGTTAGGCTTAGGGTCAGGAGAGCATTTTGGGTCATAATTCAGAACATTTAGGCTTAGGGTTAGTGTTGAAATTGATGATTAAGTTTTAGCGTTAGAATCAAGCACATTTAGGGATAGAGTTATGGTTAAAATTCGTTAGGGTTACTGTTAGTGTTAGGGTTAGGGGTATGGTTAGAGTGCATTTAGCGGTAGGGGTTGGGGCACGGTTAGAATTAAGGTTAGCGTTAGTGTTGGTAGAATCGAGGTTTAGGGTTAGGCTCAGGGTCAGGATTGCCTTTTGGGTTAGCATCGAGTGCATTTAGGCTTAAGGTTACTGTTGAGATTGACGAATTAGTGTTAGGGTTAGAATCAAGAACATTACGGTTAGAGTTATGGTTAGAATCCAGTGCATTTAGGGTTAGGCTTAGGCTTAGGGTTACGGTTATGTTTAGGGTGAGGGTTAGAATTGAGTGCATTTAAGGTTAGTGTTAGTGTTAGAGTTAGGTTTAGGGTTAGCTTTCGTAGAATCGAGGCTTAGGCTTCGTGTTAGGGTTACCGTTAGGGTTAGGGTTAGAATCAGGGGCAATTTTAGTGTTATGGTTGGGGTTAGGGTATGGCTTAGAGTGCATTTATGGGTAATGGTAGGAATAGGGTTAGGATTAGGGTTAAGGTTTGTGTTGGTAGAATCGAGGTTTAAGGTCAGGTTAGGGTCAGGATTGCTGGGTTAGAATCGAGTGCATTTAGGTTTAGAGTTAGTTTTGAGATTGACGATTTACTATTAGGGTTAGAATCAAGCACATTAGGGTTAGAGTTATGGTTAGAATCCAATGCATTTAGGGTTAGGTATAGGGTTAGGATAACGGTTATGTTTAGGGTGAGGGTTAGAATCGAGTGCATTTAAGGATAGTGTTAAGGTTAGAGTCAGGTTAGGGTTAGCTTTCTTAGAATCGACGGTTAGGGTTAGGGTTAGGGTTCAGGTTCGGTTAAGAATCAAGCGCAATTTTAGTATTAGGGTTGGAGTAGGCTTACGATTAGAGTGCATTCAGGGGTAGGGGTAGGAGTAGGGTTAGGATTAGGGTTACGGTTTGTGGTGGTAAAATTGAGGTTTATAGTTAGGCTTAGGATCAGGATTGCCTTTTGGGTAAGAATCGAGTGCATTCCGGGTTACAGTTAGTGATGAGGTTGACGATTTAGTGTTAGGCTTAGAATCGAGCACATTAGGGTTAGAGTTATGGTTAGAATTCGTTAGGGTTAGGGTTAGGGTTATTAGGGTCAGGATTAGAATCGAGAGCATTTAAGGATAGAGTTAAGGTTAGAGTTAGGTTTAGGGTCAGGTTTCGTAGAACTGAGGGTTAGGCTTAGGGTTAGGGTTAGGGTCAGTGTTAGAATCAATTGCATTTTTAGTGTTAGGGGCTGGGTTACGGTTAGGGTTAGAGTGCATATAGAGGTAGGGATAGGAGTAGGGTTAATATTCTGGCTAGGGTTTGTTTTGGTAGAATCGAGGTTTAGGGTTAGGCTTAGGGTCAGGATTGCCTTTTGGGTTAGAATCGAGTGCATTTAGGGTTACAGTTAGTGATGAGATTGACGATTTAGTGTTAGGGTTAGAAACGAGTACATTACCGTTAGAGTTATGGTTAGAATCTAATGCATTTAGGGTTAGCATTAGGGTTAGGGTTATTAGGGTCATGGTTTGAATCGAGAGTATTTAAGGATCGTGTTAGTGTTAGAGTTGGGTTTGGGATTAGCTTTCGTAGAATCGAGGGTTAAGGTTAGGGTTAGCGTTCAGGTTCGGTTAAGAATCAAGCGCATTTTTAGTATTTGGGTTGGAGTAGGCTTACGATTAAAGTGCATTTAGGGGTAGGGGTAGGAGTAGGGTTAGGAATAGCGTTACGGTTTGTGGTGGTAGAATCGAGGATTAGGGTTAGGCTTAGGGTCAGGATTGCCTTTTGGGTTAGAATCGAGTGCATTCCGGGTTAGAGTTAGTGATGAGATTGACGATTTAGTGTTAGGTTTATAATCGAGCACATTAGGGTTGGCGTTATGGCTAGAATCCAGTGCATTTAGCGTTAGGATTAAGGTTAGTGTTAGGGTTATGTTTAGGGTGAGGGTTAGAATCGAGTGCATTGAAGGATAGTGTTAGGGTTAGAGTTAGGTATAGGGTTAGCTTTCGTAGAATCGAGGGTTAGTGTTAGGGTTAGGGTTAGGGTTATTATTAGGGTTGGAATGAAGCGCATTTTTATTGTTAGGGTTGGGGTCAAGGTTAGGGTTTGAGTGCATTTAGGAGTAGGGGAGGAGTTGGGTTAGGATTAGGGTTAGGGTTTGTGTTGGTAGAATCGAGTTTTAGGGTTAGGTTCAGGGTCAGGATTGCCTTTTTGGTTAGAATCGAGTGCATTTAGGCTTAAGTTTACTGTTGAGATTGATGAATTAGTGTTAGGGTTAGAATCAAGAACATTACGGTTAGAGTTATGGTTAGAATCCAGTGCATGTAGGGTAAGGCTTAGGGTAAGGGTTACGGTTATATTTAGGGAGAGGGTTAGAATCGAGTGCATTTAAGGATAGTGTTAGGGTTAGAGTTAGGTTTAGGGTTAGCTTTCGTAGAGTCGAGGGTTAGGCTTGGGGTTAGGGTTAGCGTTAGGTTTAGGGTTAGAATCAGGCGCAATTTTAGTGTTATGGTTGGGGTTAGGGTATGGCTTAGAGTGCATTTAGGGGTATGGGTAGGAGTAGGGTTAGGATTAGGGTTAAGGTTTGTTTTGGTAGAATCGAGGTTTAAGGTTAGGCTTAGGGTCAGGATTGCTGGGTTAGAATCGAGTGCATTTAGTTTTAGAGTTAGTGTTGAGATTGACGATTTAGTATTAGGGTTAGAATAGAGCACATTACGGATAGAGTTATGGTTAGAATTCAGTGCATTTATGGTTAGGGATAGGGTTAGGATAACGGTTATTATTAGGGTGAGGGTTAGAATCGAGTGCGTTTAAGGATAGTGTTAGAGTTAGAGTTAGGTTAGGGTTAGCTTTCTTAGAATCGACGGTTAGGGTTAGGGTTAGAGTTAGGGCTAGGGTTAGGGTTAGGTTTAGAATCCAGGGCATTTTTAGTGTTAAGGTTAGGGTTAGGGTTAGGGTTAGAGGGCTTTCAGGGGTAGAGGTAGGTGTACGGTTAGGATTAGGCTTAGGGTTTTTGTTGGTAGAATTGAGGTTCAGGCTTAGACTTAGGCTCAGCATTGCCTTTTGGGTTAGAATTGAGTGCATTTAGGGTTACAGTTAGTGCTGAGATTGACGATTTAGGGTTAGGGTTAGAAACGAGCACATTATCGTTAGTGTTATGGTTAGAATCTAATGCATTTAGGGTTAGGATTAGGGTTAGGGTTATTAGGGTCAGCGTTTGAATCGAGAGTATTTAAGGATCGTGTTAGTGTTAGAGTTAGGTTTAGGATTAGCTTTTGTAGAATCGAGTGTTAGGGTTAGGGTTAGGGTTCGGGTTCGGTTTAGAATCAATCGCATTTTTAGTATTAGTGTTGGGGTAGGCTTACGATTAGAGTGCATTTAGGGGTAGGTGTCGGAGTAGTGTTAGGATTAGGGTTACGATTTGTGGTGGTAGAATCCAGGTTTATTGTTAGGCTTAGGGTCAGGATTGCCTTTTGGGTTAGAATCGAGTGCATTCCGGGTTAGAGTTAGTGATGAGATTGACGATTTAGTGTTAGGCTTAGAATCGAGCACATTAGGGTTAGAGTTATGGTTAGAATTCCTTAGGGTTAGGGTTAGGGTTAGGGTTATTAGGGTCAGGATTAGAATCGAGGGCATTTAAGGATAGTGTTAGGGTTAGAGTTAGGTTTAGGGTTAGGTTTCACAGAATTGAGGGTTAGGGTTAGGGTTAGGGTTAGAATCAAGCGTATTTTTAGTGTTAAGTGTTGGGTTAGGGTTAGTGTTAGAGTGCATATAGAGGTAGTGATAGGAGTAGGGTTAGGATTAGGGTTAGGGTATGTTTTGGTAGAATCGAGGTTTAGGTTTAGGCTTAGGGTCAGGAATGCATTTTGGATCAGAATCGAGTGTATTTAGGCTTTGGGTTAGTGTTCAAATTGACGATTTAGTGTTAGGGTTTGAATCGAGCACATTTAGGGTTAGAGTTATGGTTAGAATCCAGTGCAGTTAGGGTTAGAGTTATGGTTAGAATCCAGTGCAGTTAGGGTTAGGGTTAGGGTTAGTGTTAGGTTTAGGGTCAGGGTTAAAATCCAGAGCATTTAAGGATAGTGCTAGGGTTAGAGTTAGGTTTAGCGTTCGCTTTCGTAGAATAGAGGGTTAGGCTTAAGGTTAGGCTTGGGGTTAGGGTTAGGGTTAGAATCAGGCGCATTTTTAGTGTTCTGGTTTTCGTCAGGGTATGGCTTAGAGTGCATTTAGGGGTAGGGGTAGGAGTAGGGTTAGCATTAGGGTTAAGGTGTGTGTTGGTAGAATCGAGGTTTAGTGTTAGGCTTAGGGTCACGAATGGCTTTTGGGTTAGAATCCAGTGCATTTAGGCTTAGGGATAGTGTTGAAATTGACGATTTAGTGTTATGGTTAGAATCGAGCACATTTAGGGTTAGAGTTTTGGTTAGAATTGGTTAGGGTTAGGGTTAGTGTTAGGGGTATGGGGAGGGTTAGAGTGCATTTAGGGGTAGGGGTAGGGGTAGGGTAAGGATTAGGGTTAGGGTTTGTGTTGGCAGAATCGAAGTTTAGTGTTAGGCTTAGGGTCAGGATTTCCTTTTGGGTTAGAATCCAGTGCATTTAGGGTTAGGGTTAGTGTTGAGATTGACGATTTAGTGTTAGGCTTACAATCAAGCACATCAGGGTTAGAGTTATCGTTAGAACCCACTACATTCAGGCTTAAGGTTAGGGTTAGGGTTATTAGTGTCAGGATTAGAATCGAGAGCATTGAAAGGTAGTGTTAGGGCTAGAGTTAGGTTTAGGGTTAGGTATCGTAGAATTGAGGGTTAGGCTTAGGGTTAGGGTTAGGGTTATTGTTAGTATCAAGCGCATTTTTACTGTTAGGGGATGGGTTAGGGTTAGGGTTAGAGTGCATATAGAGATAGGGGTAGGAGTAGGGTTAGTATTAGGGTTACGGTTTGTGGTGGTAGAATCGAGGTTTAGGGTTAGGCTTAGGGTCAGGATGGCCTTTTGGGTTAGAGTCGAGTGCATTTAGGGTTAGGCTTAGTGTTGAGATTGACGATTTAGTGTTAGTGTTATAATCGAGCACATTAGGGTAGAGTTATGGTTAGAATCCAGTGCATTTAGGGTTCGGATTAGGGTCAGGGTTAGGGTTATGTTCATTGTGAGGGTTAAAATCGAGTGCATTTAAGGATAGTGTTAGGGTTAGAGTTAGCTATAGGGTTAGCTTTCATAGAATCGAGGGTTAGTGTTAGGGTTAGTGTTAGGGTTGGGATTAGGGTTAGAATCAAGCGCATTTTTAGTGTTAGGGTTGGGGTTAGGGTTGGGGTTTGAGTGCATTTAGGGGTAGGGGAGCAGTTGGGTTGGGATTATGGTTAGGGTTTGTGTTGGTAGAATCGAGGTTTTGGGTTAGGCTTAGGGTAAGGAGAGCATTTTGGGTCATAATTCAGAGCATTTAGGCTTAGGGTTAGTGTTGCAATTGATGATTTAGTTTTAGCGTTAGAATCAAGCACATTTAAGGGATAGAGTTATGGTTAAAATTCTTTAGAGTTACGGTTAGTGTTACGGTTAGGGGTATGGTTAGAGTGCATTTAACGGTAGGGGTTGGGGCACGGGTAGAATTAAGGTTAGGGTTAGTGTTGGTAGAATCGAGGTTTACGGTTAGGCTCAGGGTCAGGATTGACTTTTGGGTTAGAATCGAGTGCATTTAGGCTTAGGGATAGTGTTGAAATTGACGATTTAGTGTTAGGGTTAGAATCGAGCACATTTAGGGTTAGAGTTTTGGTTAGAACTGGTTAGGGTTAGGGTTAGTGTTAGGGGTAGGGGTAGGGTTAGAGTACATTTAGCTTTATGGGTAGGGGTAGAGAAAGGATTAGGGTTAGGGTTTGTGTTGGTAGAATCGAAAATTAGTGTTAGGCTTAGGGTCAGGATTTCCTTTTGGGTTAGAATCCAGTGCATTTAGTGTTAGGGTTAGTGTTGAGATTGACGATTTAGTGTTAGGCTTAGAATCAAGCACATCAGGGTTAGAGTTATGGTTAGAATCCACTGCATTTAGGCTTAGAGTTAGGGTTAGGGTTATTAGCGTCAGGATTAGAATCGAGAGCATTGAAGGATAGTGATAGGGTTAGAGTTAGGTTTAGGGTTAGGTATCGTAGAATTGAGGGTTAGGGTTGGGTTAGGGTTAGAATCAAGCGCATTTTTAGTGTTAGGGGTTGGGTTAGGGTTAGGGTTAGAGTGCATACAGAGGTAGGGATAGGAGTAGGGTTAGGATTAGGGTTAGGGTTTGTGTTGGTAGAATCGAGGTTTAGGGTTAGGCTTAGGGTCAGGATTGCCTTTTGGGTTAGAGTCGAGTGCATTTAGGGTTACAGTTAGTGTTGAGATTGACGATTTAGTGTTAGGGTTAGAAACGAGTACATTAGCGTTAGAGTTATGGTTAGAATCTAATGCAGTTAGGGTTAGGATTAGGCTTAGGGTTATTAGGGTCAGGGTTTGAATCGAGAGTATTTAAGTATCGTGTTAGTGTTAGAGTTAGGTTAGGGATTAGCTTTCGTAGAATCGAGGGTTAAGGTTAAGGTTAGGGTTCAGGTTCGGTTAAGAATCAAGCGCATTTTGAGTATTAGGGTTGGAGTAGGCTTCCGATTAGAGTGCATTTAGGGGTAGGGGTAGGAGTAGGGTTAGGACTAGGGTTAAGGTTTGTGTTGGGATAATCGAGGTTTAGGTTTAGCCTTAGGGTCAGGATTGCATTTTGGATCAGAATCGAGTGTATTTAGGCTTTGGGTTAGTGTTCAAATTGACGATTTAGTGTTGGGGTTTGAGTCGAGCACATTTAGGGTTAGAATGATGCTTAGAATTCAGTGCATTTACCGTTAGGGTTAGGGTTAGGGTTAGAGTTAGGGTTAGGTATAGGGTCAGGGTTAGAATCCAGAGCATTTAAGGATAGTGCTAGGGTTAGAGTTAGTTTTAGCGTTCGCTTTCGTAGAATCGAGGGTTAGGCTTAAGGTTAGGCCTAGGGTTAGTGTTAGGGTTAGAATCAGGCGCAATTTTAGTTTTATGGTTGGGGTTAGGGTTAGGGTTTGAGTGCATTTAGGGGTAGGGGCGGAGTTGGGTTTGGATTAGGGTTTAGGTTTGTGTTGGTAGAATCGAGGTTTAGGGATAGGCTCAGGGTCAGGATTGCCTTTTGGGTTAGAATCGACTGCACATAGGCTTAAGGTTACTGTTGAGATTGACGAATTAGTGTTAGGGTTAGAATCAAGAACATTTAGGGTTAGAGTTATGGTTAGCATACGTTAGGGTTAGGGATAGGGTTACGGCAGGGTTAAGGTTAGAATCAAGCTCATTATCAGTGTGAGGGTTAGGGTTAGTGTTAAGGTTAGAGTGCATTTAGGGGTAGGGGTAGGGGTAGGGTTAGGATTAGGGTTAGGCTTAGTGTTTGCAGAATCGAGGTTTAGGGTTAGGCTTAGGGTCAGGATTGCATTTTGGGTCAGAATCCAGTGCGTTTTGGCTTAGGGTTAGTGTTGAAATTGACGATTTAGTGTTAGGGTTAGAATTGAGCTCATTTAGGGCTAGCGTTATGGGTAGAAATCAGTGCATTTAGGGTTAGGGTTAGGGTTAGCGTTAGGTTTAGGGTGAGGGTTAGAATAGAGTGCATTTAAGGTTAGGGTTAGGGTTAGGGTTAGGGTTAGTTTTACGGTTATCTTTGGGAGATTCGAGATTTAGGATTCGCTTAGCGTTAGGGTTAGTGTTAGGGTTAAAATGAAGTGTATATTTACTGTTAGGGATAGGGTTAGGTTTAGGGTTAAAGTTCTTTTAGGAGTAGCGTTAGGGTTAGGGTTAGGATTAGGGTTAGGGTTAGTGTTGGTAGATTCGAGGTTTAGGGTTAGGCTTAGGGTCAGGATTGCCTTTTCGGTAAGAATGGAGTGCATTTAGGGTTAGAGTTAGTGTTGAGATTGACGATTTAGGGTTAGGGTTAGAATCGAGCACATTAGGGTTAGAGTTATGGATAGAATCCAGTGCATTTAGGGTTAAGGTTAGGGTTAGTGTTAGGGTTAGCTTTCGTGGAATCGAGGGTTAGGGTTAGGGTTAGGGTTATGGTTAACGTTAGAATCAAGCACATTTTTAGTGTTAGCTTGGGGGTTAGGCTTAGGGTTAGAGTGCATTTAGGAGTAGGGTTAGAAGTAGAGTTAGCATCAGGGTTAGGGTTTGTGTTGGTAGAATCGAGGTTTAGGGTTAGGCTTAGGGTCAGGATTGCATTTTGGGTCAGAATTGAGTGCATTTAGGCTTAGGCTTACTGTTGAAATTGACGATTTAGTGCTAGGGTTAGAATGGAGCACATTTGGGTCTGGAGTTATGGTTAGAATCCAGTGCATTTAGGGTTAGGCTTAGGGTCAGGATTGCATTTTGGGTCAGAAGTCAGTGCATTTAGGCTCTGGGTTAGTGTTGAAATTGACTGATTGAGTGTTAGGGTTAGAATCGAGCACATGTAGGGTTAGAGTTATGGTTAGCATACGTTAGGGTTAGGGATAGGGTTAGGGGTAGGGTTAGGGTCAGAACCAAGCGTATTTTTAGTGTTAGACTTAGGGTTAGGGTTAAGGTTAGAGTGCATTTAGGGGTAGGGGTAGGGGTAGGGTTAGGATTAGGGTTAGGCTTAGTGTTTGCAGAATCGAGGTTTAGGCTTAGGCTTAGGGTCAGGATTGCATTTTGGGTCAGAATCCAGTGCGTTTTGGCTTAGGGTTAGTGTTGAAATTGACGATTTAGTGTTAGGGTTAGAACTGAGCTCATTGAGGGCTAGAGTTATGGGTAGAAATCAGTGCATTCAGGGTTAGGGTTAGGGTTAGCGTTAGGTTTAGGGTGAGGGTTAGAATAGAGTGCATTTAAGGTTAGGGTTAGGGTTAGGGTTAGGGTTAGTTTTACGGTTATCTTTGGTAGATTCGAGGGTTAGGATTCGCTTAGCGTTAGGGTTAGTGTTAGGGTTAGAATGAAGCGTAATTTTACTGTTAGGGATAGGGTTAGGTTTAGGGTTAAAGTTCTTTTAGGAGTAGCGTTAGGGTTAGGGTTAGGATTAGGGTTAGGGTTAGTGTTGGTAGATTCGAGGTTTAGGGTTAGGCTTAGGGTCAGGACCGCCTTTTCGGTAAGAATGGAGTGCATTTAGGGTTAGAGTTAGTGTTGAGATTGACGATTTAGGGTTAGGGTTAGAATCGAGCACATTAGGGTTAGAGTTATGGATAGAATCCAGTGCATTTAGGGTTAAGGTTAGGGTTAGTGTTAGGGTTAGCTTTCGTGGAATCGAGGGTTAGGGTTAGGGTTAGGGTTATGGTTAGCGTTAGAATCAAGCACATTTTTAGTGTTAGGTTGGGGGTTAGGCTTAGGGTTAGAGTCCATTTAGGAGTAGGGTTAGAAGTAGAGTTAGCATCACGGTTAGGGTTTGTGTTGGTAGAATCGAGGTTTAGGGTTAGGCTTAGGGTCATGATTGCATTTTGGGTCAGAATTGAGTGCATTTAGGCTTAGGCTTACTGTTGAAATTGACGATTTAGTCCTAGGGTTAGAATGGAGCACATTTGGGTCTGGAGTTATGGGTAGAATCCAGTGCATTTAGGGTCAGGTTTAGGGTTAGGATTAGGGTTAGGGTTTGTGTTGCTACAATCGAGGGTTAGGGTTAGGCTTAGGGTCAGGATTGCATTTTGGGTCAGAGTCAGTGCATTTAGACTCTGGGTTAGTGTTGAAATTGACTGATTGAGTGTTAGGGTTAGAATCGAGCACATGTAGGGTTAGAGTTATGGTTAGCATACGTTAGGGTTAGACATAGGGTTAGGGCAGGGTTAGGGTTAGAATGAAGCGCATTTTTAGTGTTAGGGTTAGGGTTAGGGTTAAGGTTAGAGTGCATTTAGGGGTAGGGGTAGGGGTAGGGTTAGGATTAGGGTTAGGGTTTTTGTTGGTAGAATTCAGGTTCAGGCTTAGACTTAGGGTCAGGATTGCCTTTTGGGTTAGAATCAAGTGCATTTAGGGTTACAGTTAGTGTTGAGATTGAAGATTTAGGGTTAGGGTTAGACACGAGCACATTTAGGGTTATAGTTATGGTTAGAATTCGTTAGGGCTAGGGTTAGGGTTATGGGTAGGGTAGGGGTTGGAATCACGTGCATATTTAGTGTTCGGGTTAGGGTTAATGTAAGTGTTAGAGTGCCTTTAGAGGTAGGGGTAGCGGTAGGATTAGGATTTGGGTTAGGGTTAGTGATGGTAGAATTGAGGATTAGGTTTAGGTTTAGGGTCAGGATTGCATTTTGGATCAGAATCGAGTGTATTTAGGCTTTGGGTTAGTGTTCAAATTGACGATTTAGTGTTAGGGTTTGAATCGAGCACATTTAGGATTAGAGTTATGCTTAGAATTCAGTGCATTTAGGGTTAGGGTTAGGGTTAGGGTTAGGGTTAGGGTTAGGGTTAAAGTTCTTTTAGGAGTAGCGCTTGGGTTAGGGTTAGAATTAGGGTTAGGGTTAGTGTTGGTAAATTCGAGGTTTAGGGTTAGGCTTAGGGTCAGGGGTGCCTTTTCGGTAAGAATGGAGTGCATTTAGGGTTAGAGTTAGTGTTGAGATTGACGATTTAGGGTTAGGGTTAGAATCGAGCACATTAGGGTTAGAGTTATGGATAGAATGCAGTGCATTTAGGGTTAAGGTTAGGGTTAGTGTTAGGGTTAGCTTTCGTGGAATCGAGGATTAGGGTTAGGGTTAGGGTTAAGGTTAGCGTTAGAATCAAGCACATTTTTAGTGTTAGGTTGGGGGTTAGGCTTAGGGTTAGAGTGCATTTAGGAGTAGGGTTAGAAGTAGAGTTAGCATCACGGTTAGGGTTTGTGTTGGTAGAATCGAGGTTTAGGGTTAGGCTTAGGGTCAGGATTGCATTTTGGGTCAGAATTGAGTGCATTTAGGCTTAGGCTTACTGTTGAAATTGACGATTTAGTGCTAGGGTTAGAATCGAGCACATTTGGGTCTGGAGTTATGGTTAGAATCCAGTGCATTTAGGGTTAGGTTTAGGGTTAGGATTAGGGTTAGGATTTGTGTTGCTACAATCGAGGGTTTGGGTTAGGCTTAGGGTCAGGATTGCATTTTGGGTCAGAAGTCAGTGCATTTAGGCTCTGGGTTAGTGTTGAAATTGACTGATTGAGTGTTAGGGTTAGAAACGAGCACATGTAGGGTTAGAGTTATGGGTAGCATACGTTAGGGTTAGGGATAGGGTTAGGGGTAGGGTTAGGGTTAGAATCAAGCGCATTTTTAGTGTTAGGCTTAGGGTTAGGGTTAAGGTTAGAGTGCATTTAGGGGTAGGGGTAGGGGTAGGGTTAGGGTTAGGGTTAGGCTTAGTGTTTGCAGAATCGAGGTTTAGTCTTAGGCTTAGGGTCAGGATTGCATTTTGGGTCAGAATCCAGTGCGTTTTCGCTTAGGGTTAGTGTTGAAATTGACGATTTAGTGTTAGGGTTAGAATTGAGCTCATTTAGGGCTAGAGTTATGGGTAGAAATCAGTGCATTTAGGGTTAGGGTTAGGGTTAGGGTTAGTTTTACGGTTATCTTTGGTAGATTCGAGGGTTAGGATTCGCTTAGCGTTAGGGTTAGTGTTAGGGTTAGAATGAAGCGTATTTTTACTGTTAGGGATAGGGTTAGGTTTAGGGTTAAAGTTCTTTTAGGAGTAGCGTTAGGGTTAGGGTTAGGATTAGGGTTAGGGTTAGTGTTGGTAGATTCGAGGTTTAGGGTTAGGCTTAGGGTCAGGATTGCCTTTTCGGTAAGAATGGAGTGCATTTAGGGTTAGAGTTAGTGTTGAGATTGACGATTTAGGGTTAGGGTTAGAATCGAGCACATTAGGGTTAGAGTTATGGATAGAATCCAGTGCATTTAGGGTTAAGGTTAGGGTTAGTGTTAGGGTTAGCTTTCGTGGAATCGAGGGTTAGGGTTAGGGTTAGGGTTATGGTTAGCGTTAGAATCAAGCACATTTTTAGTGTTAGGTTGGGGGTTAGGCTTAGGGTTAGAGTGCATTTAGGAGTAGGGTTAGAAGTAGAGTTAGCATCAGGGTTAGGGTTTGTGTTGGTAGAATCGAGGTTTAGGGTTAGGCTTAGGGTCATGATTGCATTTTGGGTCAGAATTGAGTGCATTTAGGCTTAGGCTTACTGTTGAAATTGACGATTTAGTCCTAGGGTTAGAATGGAGCACATTTGGGTCTGGAGTTATGGGTAGAATCCAGTGCATTTAGGGTCAGGTTTAGGGTTAGGATTAGGGTTAGGGTTTGTGTTGCTACAATCGAGGGTTAGGGTTAGGCTTAGGGTCAGGATTGCATTTTGGGTCAGAGTCAGTGCATTTAGCCTCTGGGTTAGTGTTGAAATTGACTGATTGAGTGTTAGGGTTAGAATCGAGCACATGTAGGGTTAGAGTTATGGTTAGCATACGTTAGGGTTAGACATAGGGTTAGGGCAGGGTTAGGGTTAGAATCAAGCGCATTTTTAGTGTTAGGGTTAGGGTTAGGGTTAAGGTTAGAGTGCATTTAGGGGTAGGGGTAGGGGTAGGGTTAGGATTAGGGTTAGGGTTTTTGTTGGTAGAATTCAGGTTCAGGCTTAGACTTAGGGTCAGGATTGCCTTTTGGGTTAGAATCAAGTGCATTTAGGGTTACAGTTAGTGTTGAGATTGAAGATTTAGGGTTAGGGTTAGACACGAGCACATTTAGGGTTATAGTTATGGTTAGAATTCGTTAGGGCTAGGGTTAGGGTTATGGGTAGGGTAGGGGTTGGAATCACGTGCATATTTAGTGTTCGGGTTAGGGTTAATGTAAGTGTTAGAGTGCCTTTAGAGGTAGGGGTAGCGGTAGGATTAGGATTTGGGTTAGGGTTAGTGATGGTAGAATTGAGGATTAGGTTTAGGTTTAGGGTCAGGATTGCATTTTGGATCAGAATCGAGTGTATTTAGGCTTTGGGTTAGTGTTCAAATTGACGATTTAGTGTTAGGGTTTGAATCGAGCACATTTAGGATTAGAGTTATGCTTAGAATTCAGTGCATTTAGGGTTAGGGTTAGGGTTAGGGTTAGGGTTAGGGTTAAAGTTCTTTTAGGAGTAGCGCTTGGGTTAGGGTTAGAATTAGGGTTAGGGTTAGTGTTGGTAGATTCGAGGTTTAGGGTTAGGCTTAGGGTCAGGGGTGCCTTTTCGGTAAGAATGGAGTGCATTTAGGGTTAGAGTTAGTGTTGAGATTGACGATTTAGGGTTAGGGTTAGAATCGAGCACATTAGGGTTAGAGTTATGGATAGAATGCAGTGCATTTAGGGTTAAGGTTAGGGTTAGTGTTAGGGTTAGCTTTCGTGGAATCGAGGATTAGGGTTAGGGTTAGGGTTAAGGTTAGCGTTAGAATCAAGCACATTTTTAGTGTTAGGTTGGGGGTTAGGCTTAGGGTTAGAGTGCATTTAGGAGTAGGGTTAGAAGTAGAGTTAGCATCACGGTTAGGGTTTGTGTTGGTAGAATCGAGGTTTAGGGTTAGGCTTAGGGCCAGGATTGCATTTTGGGTCAGAATTGAGTGCATTTAGGCTTAGGCTTACTGTTGAAATTGACGATTTAGTGCTAGGGTTAGAATCGAGCACATTTGGGTCTGGAGTTATGGGTAGAATCCAGTGCATTTAGGGTCAGGTTTAGGGTTAGGATTAGGGTTAGGATTTGTGTTGCTACAATCGAGGGTTAGGGTTAGGCTTAGGGTCAGGATTGCATTTTGGGTCAGAGTCAGTGCATTTAGCCTCTAGGTTAGTGTTGAAATTGACTGATTGAGTGTTAGGGTTAGAATCGAGCACATTTAGGGTTAGAGTTATGGTTAGCATACGTTAGGGTTAGAGATAGGGTTAGGGCAGAGTTAGGGTTAGAATCAAGCGCATTTTTAGTGTTAGGGTTAGGGTTACGGTTAAGGTTAGAGTGCATTTAGGGGTAGGGGTAGGGGTAGGATTAGGATTAGGGTTAGGGTTTTTGTTGGTAGAATTCAGGTTCAGGCTTAGACTTAGGGTCAGGATTGCCTTTTGGGTTAGAATGAAGTGCATTTAGGGTTATAGTTAGTGTTGAGATTGACGATTTAGGGTTAGGGTTAGACACGAGCACATTTAGGGTTATAGTTATGGTTAGAATTCGTTAGGGCTACGGTTAGGGTTATGGGTAGGGTAGGGGTTGGAATCACGTGCATATTTAGTGTTCGGGTTAGGGTTAATGTAAGTGTTAGAGTGCCTTTAGAGGTATGGGTAGCGGTAGGATTAGGATTTGGGTTAGGGTTAGTGATGGTAGAATTGAGGATTAGGTTTAGGTTTAGGGTCAGGATTGCATTTTGGATCAGAATCGAGTGTATTTAGGCTTTGGGTTAGTGTTCAAATTGACGATTTAGTGTTAGGGTTTGAATCGAGCACATTTAGGGTTAGAGTTATGCTTAGAATTCAGTGCATTTAGGGTTAGGGTTAGGGTTAGGGTTAGGGTTAGGGTTAGGGTTATGGTTAAAGTTCTTTTAGGAGTAGCGCTAGGGTTAGGGTTAGAATTAGGGTTATGGTTAGTGTTGGTAGATTCGAGGTTTAGGGTTAGGCTTAGGGTCAGGGGTGCCTTTTCGGTAAGAATGGAGTGCATTTAGGGTTAGAGTTAGTGTTGAGATTGACGATTTAGGGTTAGGGTTAGAATCGAGCACATTAGGGTTAGAGTTATGGATAGAATCCAGTGCATTTAGGGTTAAGGTTAGGGTTAGTGTTAGGGTTAGCTTTCGTGGAATCGAGGATTAGGGTTAGGGTTAGGGTTAAAGTTAGCGTTAGAATCAAGCACATTTTTAGTGTTAGGTTGGGGGTTAGGCTTAGGGTTAGAGTGCATTTAGGAGTAGGGTTAGAAGTAGAGTTAGCATCAGGGTTAGGGTTTGTGTTGGTAGAATCGAGGTTTAGGGTTAGGCTTAGGGTCAGGATTGCATTTTGGGTCAGAATTGAGTGCATTTAGGCTTACGCTTACTGTTGAAATTGACGATTTAGTGCTAGGGTTAGAATCGAGCACATTTGGGTCTGGAGTTATGGTTAGAATCCAGTGCATTTAGGGTTAGGTTTAGGGTTAGGATTAGGGTTAGGATTTGTGTTGCTACAATCGAGGGTTTGGGTTAGGCTTAGGGTCAGGATTGCATTTTGGGTCAGAAGTCAGGGCATTTAGCCTCTGGGTTAGTGTTGAAATTGACTGATTGAGTGTTAGGGTTAGAATGGAGCACATGTAGGGTTAGAGTTATGGGTAGCATAAGTTAGGGTTAGGGATAGGGTTAGGGGTAGGGTTAGGGTTAGAATCAAGCGCATTTTTAGTGTTAGGCTTAGGGTTAGGGTTAAGGTTAGAGTGCATTTAGGGGTAGGGGTAGGGGTAGGGTTAGGATTAGGGTTAGGGTTTTTGTTGGTAGAATTCAGGTTCAGGCTTAGACTTAGGGTCAGGATTGCCTTTTGGGTTAGAATCAAGTGCATTTAGGGTTACAGTTAGTGTTGAGATTGAAGATTTAGGGTTAGGGTTAGACACGAGCACATTTAGGGTTATAGTTATGGTTAGAATTCGTTAGGGCTAGGGTTAGGGTTATGGGTAGGGTAGGGGTTGGAATCACGTGCATATTTAGTGTTCGGGTTAGGGTTAATGTAAGTGTTAGAGTGCCTTTAGAGGTAGGGGTAGCGGTAGGATTAGGATTTGGGTTAGGGTTAGTGATGGTAGAATTGAGGATTAGGTTTAGGTTTACGGTCAGGATTGCATTTTGGATCAGAATCGAGTGTATTTAGGCTTTGGGTTAGTGTTCAAATTGACGATTTAGTGTTAGGGTTTGAATCGAGCACATTTAGGATTAGAGTTATGCTTAGAATTCAGTGCATTTAGGGTTAGGGTTAGGGTTAGGGTTAGGGTTAGGGTTAAAGTTCTTTTAGGAGTAGCGCTTGGGTTAGGGTTAGAATTAGGGTTAGGGTTAGTGTTGGTAGATTCGAGGTTTAGGGTTAGGCTTAGGGTCAGGGGTGCCTTTTCGGTAAGAATGGAGTGCATTTAGGGTTAGAGTTAGTGTTGAGATTGACGATTTAGGGTTAGGGTTAGAATCGAGCACATTAGGGTTAGAGTTATGGATAGAATGCAGTGCATTTAGGGTTAAGGTTAGGGTTAGTGTTAGGGTTAGCTTTCGTGGAATCGAGGATTAGGGTTAGGGTTAGGGTTAAGGTTAGCGTTAGAATCAAGCACATTTTTAGTGTTAGGTTGGGGGTTAGGCTTAGGGTTAGAGTGCATTTAGGAGTAGGGTTAGAAGTAGAGTTAGCATCACGGTTAGGGTTTGTGTTGGTAGAATCGAGGTTTAGGGTTAGGCTTAGGGCCAGGATTGCATTTTGGGTCAGAATTGAGTGCATTTAGGCTTAGGCTTACTGTTGAAATTGACGATTTAGTGCTAGGGTTAGAATCGAGCACATTTGGGTCTGGAGTTATGGGTAGAATCCAGTGCATTTAGGGTCAGGTTTAGGGTTAGGATTAGGGTTAGGATTTGTGTTGCTACAATCGAGGGTTAGGGTTAGGCTTAGGGTCAGGATTGCATTTTGGGTCAGAGTCAGTGCATTTAGCCTCTAGGTTAGTGTTGAAATTGACTGATTGAGTGTTAGGGTTAGAATCGAGCACATTTAGGGTTAGAGTTATGGTTAGCATACGTTAGGGTTAGAGATAGGGTTAGGGCAGAGTTAGGGTTAGAATCAAGCGCATTTTTAGTGTTAGGGTTAGGGTTACGGTTAAGGTTAGAGTGCATTTAGGGGTAGGGGTAGGGGTAGGATTAGGATTAGGGTTAGGGTTTTTGTTGGTAGAATTCAGGTTCAGGCTTAGACTTAGGGTCAGGATTGCCTTTTGGGTTAGAATGAAGTGCATTTAGGGTTATAGTTAGTGTTGAGATTGACGATTTAGGGTTAGGGTTAGACACGAGCACATTTAGGGTTATAGTTATGGTTAGAATTCGTTAGGGCTAGGGTTAGGGTTATGGGTAGGGTAGGGGTTGGAATCACGTGCATATTTAGTGTTCGGGTTAGGGTTAATGTAAGTGTTAGAGTGCCTTTAGAGGTATGGGTAGCGGTAGGATTAGGATTTGGGTTAGGGTTAGTGATGGTAGAATTGAGGATTAGGTTTAGGTTTAGGGTCAGGATTGCATTTTGGATCAGAATCGAGTGTATTTAGGCTTTGGGTTAGTGTTCAAATTGACGATTTAGTGTTAGGGTTTGAATCGAGCACATTTAGGGTTAGAGTTATGCTTAGAATTCAGTGCATTTAGGGTTAGGGTTAGGGTTAGGGTTAGGGTTAGGGTTAGGGTTATGGTTAAAGTTCTTTTAGGAGTAGCGCTAGGGTTAGGGTTAGAATTAGGGTTATGGTTAGTGTTCGTAGATTCGAGGTTTAGGGTTAGGCTTAGGGTCAGGGGTGCCTTTTCGGTAAGAATGGAGTGCATTTAGGGTTAGAGTTAGTGTTGAGATTGACGATTTAGGGTTAGGGTTAGAATCGAGCACATTAGGGTTAGAGTTATGGATAGAATCCAGTGCATTTAGGGTTAAGGTTAGGGTTAGTGTTAGGGTTAGCTTTCGTGGAATCGAGGATTAGGGTTAGGGTTAGGGTTAAAGTTAGCGTTAGAATCAAGCACATTTTTAGTGTTAGGTTGGGGGTTAGGCTTAGGGTTAGAGTGCATTTAGGAGTAGGGTTAGAAGTAGAGTTAGCATCAGGGTTAGGGTTTGTGTTGGTAGAATCGAGGTTTAGGGTTAGGCTTAGGGTCATGATTGCATTTTGGGTCAGAATTGAGTGCATTTAGGCTTACGCTTACTGTTGAAATTGACGATTTAGTGCTAGGGTTAGAATCGAGCACATTTGGGTCTGGAGTTATGGTTAGAATCCAGTGCATTTAGGGTTAGGTTTAGGGTTAGGATTAGGGTTAGGATTTGTGTTGCTACAATCGAGGGTTTGGGTTAGGCTTAGGGTCAGGATTGCATTTTGGGTCAGAAGTCAGGGCATTTAGCCTCTGGGTTAGTGTTGAAATTGACTGATTGAGTGTTAGGGTTAGAATGGAGCACATGTAGGGTTAGAGTTATGGGTAGCATAAGTTAGGGTTAGGGATAGGGTTAGGGGTAGGGTTAGGGTTAGAATCAAGCGCATTTTTAGTGTTAGGCTTAGGGTTAGGGTTAAGGTTAGAGTGCATTTAGGGGTAGGGGTAGGGGTAGGGTTAGGATTAGGGTTAGGGTTTTTGTTGGTAGAATTCAGGTTCAGGCTTAGACTTAGGGTCAGGATTGCCTTTTGGGTTAGAATCAAGTGCATTTAGGGTTACAGTTAGTGTTGAGATTGAAGATTTAGGGTTAGGGTTAGACACGAGCACATTTAGGGTTATAGTTATGGTTAGAATTCGTTAGGGCTAGGGTTAGGGTTATGGGTAGGGTAGGGGTTGGAATCACGTGCATATTTAGTGTTCGGGTTAGGGTTAATGTAAGTGTTAGAGTGCCTTTAGAGGTAGGGGTAGCGGTAGGATTAGGATTTGGGTTAGGGTTAGTGATGGTAGAATTGAGGATTAGGTTTAGGTTTAGGGTCAGGATTGCATTTTGGATCAGAATCGAGTGTATTTAGGCTTTGGGTTAGTGTTCAAATTGACGATTTAGTGTTAGGGTTTGAATCGAGCACATTTAGGATTAGAGTTATGCTTAGAATTCAGTGCATTTAGGGTTAGGGTTAGGGTTAGGGTTAGGGTTAGGGTTATGGTTAAAGTTCTTTTAGGAGTAGCGCTAGGGTTAGGGTTAGAATTAGGGTTATGGTTAGTGTTGGTAGATTCGAGGTTTAGGGTTAGGCTTAGGGTCAGGGGTGCCTTTTCGGTAAGAATGGAGTGCATTTAGGGTTAGAGTTAGTGTTGAGATTGACGATTTAGGGTTAGGGTTAGAATCGAGCACATTAGGGTTAGAGTTATGGATAGAATCCAGTGCATTTAGGGTTAAGGTTAGGGTTAGTGTTAGGGTTAGCTTTCGTGGAATCGAGGATTAGGGTTAGGGTTAGGGTTAAGGTTAGCGTTAGAATCAAGCACATTTTTAGTGTTAGGTTGGGGGTTAGGCTTAGGGTTAGAGTGCATTTAGGAGTAGGGTTAGAAGTAGAGTTAGCATCACGGTTAGGTTTTGTGTTGGTAGAATCGAGGTTTAGGGTTAGGCTTAGGGTCAGGATTGCATTTTGGGTCAGAATTGAGTGCATTTAGGCTTAGGCTTACTGTTGAAATTGACGATTTAGTCCTAGGGTTAGAATGGAGCACATTTGGGTCTGGAGTTATGGGTAGAATCCAGTGCATTTAGGGTCAGGTTTAGGGTTAGGATTAGGGTTAGGATTTGTGTTGCTACAATCGAGGGTTAGGGTTAGGCTTAGGGTCAGGATTGCATTTTGGGTCAGAGTCAGTGCATTTAGCCTCTAGGTTAGTGTTGAAATTGACTGATTGAGTGTTAGGGTTAGAATCGAGCACATTTAGGGTTAGAGTTATGGTTAGCATACGTTAGGGTTAGAGATAGGGTTAGGGCAGAGTTAGGGTTAGAATCAAGCGCATTTTTAGTGTTAGGGTTAGGGTTACGGTTAAGGTTAGAGTGCATTTAGGGGTAGGGGTAGGGGTAGGATTAGGATTAGGGTTAGGGTTTTTGTTGGTAGAATTCAGGTTCAGGCTTAGACTTAGGGTCAGGATTGCCTTTTGGGTTAGAATGAAGTGCATTTAGGGTTACAGTTAGTGTTGAGATTGACGATTTAGGGTTAGGGTTAGACACGAGCACATTTAGGGTTATAGTTATGGTTAGAATTCGTTAGGGCTACGGTTAGGGTTATGGGTAGGGTAGGGGTTGGAATCACGTGCATATTTAGTGTTCGGGTTAGGGTTAATGTAAGTGTTAGAGTGCCTTTAGAGGTAGGGGTAGCGGTAGGATTAGGATTTGGGTTAGGGTTAGTGATGGTAGAATTGAGGATTAGGTTTAGGTTTAGGGTCAGGATTGCATTTTGGATCAGAATCGAGTGTATTTAGGCTTTGGGTTAGTGTTCAAATTGACGATTTAGTGTTAGGGTTTGAATCGATCACATTTAGGGTTAGAGTTATGCTTAGAATTCAGTGCATTTAGGGTTAGGGTTAGGGTTAGGGTTAGGGTTAGGGTTAGGGTTAGGGTTAAAGTTCTTTTAGGAGTAGCGCTAGGGTTAGGGTTAGAATTAGGGTTAGGGTTAGTGTTGGTAGATTCGAGGTTTAGGGTTAGGCTTAGGGTCAGGGGTGCCTTTTCGGTAAGAATGGAGTGCATTTAGGGTTAGAGTTAGTGTTGAGATTGACGATTTATGGTTAGGGTTAGAATCGAGCACATTAGGGTTAGAGTTATGGATAGAATGCAGTGCATTTAGGGTTAAGGTTAGGGTTAGTGTTAGGGTTAGCTTTCGTGGAATCGAGGATTAGGGTTAGGGTTAGGGTTAAAGTTAGCGTTAGAATCAAGCACATTTTTAGTGTTAGGTTGGGGGTTAGGCTTAGGGTTACAGTGCATTTAGGAGTAGGGTTAGGAGTAGAGTTAGCATCAGGGTTAGGGTTTGTGTTGGTAGAATAGAGGTTTAGGGTTAGGCTTAGGGTCAGGATTGCATTTTGGGTCAGAATTGAGTGCATTTAGCCTTAGGCTTACTGTTGAAATTGACGATTTAGTGCTAGGGTTAGAATGGAGCACATTTGGGTCTGGAGTTATGGTTAGAATCCAGTGCATTTAGGGTTAGGTTTAGGGTTAGGATTAGGGTTAGGATTTGTGTTGCTACAATCGAGGGTTTGGGTTAGGCTTAGGGTCAGGATTGCATTTTGGGTCAGAAGTCAGGGCATTTAGCCTCTGGGTTAGTGTTGAAATTGACTGATTGAGTGTTAGGGTTAGAATGGAGCACATGTAGGGTTAGAGTTATGGGTAGCATAAGTTAGGGTTAGGGATAGGGTTAGGGGTAGGGTTAGGGTTAGAATCAAGCGCATTTTTAGTGTTAGGCTTAGGGTTAGGGTTAAGGTTAGAGTGCATTTAGGGGTAGGGGTAGGGGTAGGGTTAGGATTAGGGTTAGGCTTAGTGTTTGCAGAATCGAGGTTTAGGCTTAGGCTTAGGGTCAGGATTGCATTTTGGGTCAGAATCCAGTGCGTTTTGGCTTAGGGTTAGTGTTGAAATTGACGATTTAGTGTTAGGGTTAGAATTGAGCTCATTTAGGGCTAGCGTTATGGGTAGAAATCAGTGCATTTAGGGTTAGGGTTAGGGTTAGCGTTAGGTTTAGGATGAGGGTTAGAATAGAGTGCATTTAAGGTTAGGGTTAGGGTTAGGGTTAGGGTTAGTTTTACGGTTATCTTTGGGAGATTCGAGATTTAGGATTCGCTTAGCGTTAGGGTTAGTGTTAGGGTTAGAATGAAGTGTATATTTACTGTTAGGGATAGGGTTAGGTTTAGGGTTAAAGTTCTTTTAGGAGTAGCGTTAGGGTTAGGGTTAGGATTAGGGTTAGGGTTAGTGTTGGTAGATTCGAGGTTTAGGGTTAGGCTTAGGGTCAGGATTGCCTTTTCGGTAAGAATGGAGTGCATTTAGGGTTAGAGTTAGTGTTGAGATTGACGATTTAGGGTTAGGGTTAGAATCGAGCACATTAGGGTTAGAGTTATGGATAGAATCCAGTGCATTTAGGGTTAAGGTTAGGGTTAGTGTTAGGGTTAGCTTTCGTGGAATCGAGGGTTAGGGTTAGGGTTAGGGTTATGGTTAGCGTTAGAATCAAGCACATTTTTAGTGTTAGCTTGGGGGTTAGGCTTAGGGTTAGAGTGCATTTAGGAGTAGGGTTAGAAGTAGAGTTAGCATCAGGGTTAGGGTTTGTGTTGGTAGAATCGAGGTTTAGGGTTAGGCTTAGGGTCAGGATTGCATTTTGGGTCAGAATTGAGTGCATTTAGGCTTAGGCTTACTGTTGAAATTGACGATTTAGTGCTAGGGTTAGAATCGAGCACATTTGGGTCTGGAGTTATGGATAGAATCCAGTGCATTTAGGGTTAGGTTTAGGGTTAGGATTAGGGTTAGGATTTGTGTTGCTACAATCGAGGGTTTGGGTTAGGCTTAGGGTCAGGATTGCATTTTGGGTCAGAAGTCAGTGCATTTAGGCTCTGGGTTAGTGTTGAAATTGACTGATTGAGTGTTAGGGTTAGAAACGAGCACATGTAGGGTTAGAGTTATGGGTAGCATACGTTAGGGTTAGGGATAGGGTTAGGGGTAGGGTTAGGGTTAGAATCAAGCGCATTTTTAGTGTTAGGGTTAGGGTTACGGTTAAGGTTAGAGTGCATTTAGGGGTAGGGGTAGGGGTAGGGTTAGGGTTAGGGTTAGGCTTAGTGTTTGCAGAATCGAGGTTTAGTCTTAGGCTTAGGGTCAGGATTGCATTTTGGGTCAGAATCCAGTGCGTTTTCGCTTAGGGTTAGTGTTGAAATTGACGATTTAGTGTTAGGGTTAGAATTGAGCTCATTTAGGGCTAGAGTTATGGGTAGAAATCAGTGCATTTAGGGTTAGGGTTAGGGTTAGGGTTAGTTTTACGGTTATCTTTGGTAGATTCGAGGGTTAGGATTCGCTTAGCGTTAGGGTTAGTGTTAGGGTTAGAATGAAGCGTATTTTTACTGTTAGGGATAGGGTTAGGTTTAGGGTTAAAGTTCTTTTAGGAGGAGCGCTAGGGTTAGGGTTAGGATTAGGGTTAGGGTTAGTGTTGGTAGATTCGAGGTTTAGGGTTAGGCTTAGGGTCAGGATTGCCTTTTCGGTAAGAATGGAGTGCATTTAGGGTTAGAGTTAGTGTTGAGATTGACGATTTAGGGTTAGGGTTAGAATCGAGCACATTAGGGTTAGAGTTATGGATAGAATCCAGTGCATTTAGGGTTAAGGTTAGGGTTAGTGTTAGGGTTAGCTTTCGTGGAATCGAGGGTTAGGGTTAGGGTTAGGGTTATGGTTAGCGTTAGAATCAAGCACATTTTTAGTGTTAGGTTGGGGGTTAGGCTTAGGGTTAGAGTCCATTTAGGAGTAGGGTTAGAAGTAGAGTTAGCATCACGGTTAGGGTTTGTGTTGGTAGAATCGAGGTTTAGGGTTAGGCTTAGGGTCATGATTGCATTTTGGGTCAGAATTGAGTGCATTTAGGCTTAGGCTTACTGTTGAAATTGACGATTTAGTGCTAGGGTTAGAATGGAGCACATTTGGGTCTGGAGTTATGGGTAGAATCCAGTGCATTTAGGGTCAGGTTTAGGGTTAGGATTAGGGTTAGGATTTGTGTTGCTACAATCGAGGGTTAGGGTTAGGCTTAGGGTCAGGATTGCATTTTGGGTCAGAGTCAGTGCATTTAGCCTCTAGGTTAGTGTTGAAATTGACTGATTGAGTGTTAGGGTTAGAATCGAGCACATTTAGGGTTAGAGTTATGGTTAGCATACGTTAGGGTTAGAGATAGGGTTAGGGCAGAGTTAGGGTTAGAATCAAGCGCATTTTTAGTGTTAGGGTTAGGGTTACGGTTAAGGTTAGAGTGCATTTAGGGGTAGGGGTAGGGGTAGGATTAGGATTAGGGTTAGGGTTTTTGTTGGTAGAATTCAGGTTCAGGCTTAGACTTAGGGTCAGGATTGCCTTTTGGGTTAGAATGAAGTGCATTTAGGGTTATAGTTAGTGTTGAGATTGACGATTTAGGGTTAGGGTTAGACACGAGCACATTTAGGGTTATAGTTATGGTTAGAATTCGTTAGGGCTACGGTTAGGGTTATGGGTAGGGTAGGGGTTGGAATCACGTGCATATTTAGTGTTCGGGTTAGGGTTAATGTAAGTGTTAGAGTGCCTTTAGAGGTATGGGTAGCGGTAGGATTAGGATTTGGGTTAGGGTTAGTGATGGTAGAATTGAGGATTAGGTTTAGGTTTAGGGTCAGGATTGCATTTTGGATCAGAATCGAGTGTATTTAGGCTTTGGGTTAGTGTTCAAATTGACGATTTAGTGTTAGGGTTTGAATCGAGCACATTTAGGGTTAGAGTTATGCTTAGAATTCAGTGCATTTAGGGTTAGGGTTAGGGTTAGGGTTAGGGTTAGGGTTAGGGTTATGGTTAAAGTTCTTTTAGGAGTAGCGCTAGGGTTAGGGTTAGAATTAGGGTTATGGTTAGTGTTGGTAGATTCGAGGTTTAGGGTTAGGCTTAGGGTCAGGGGTGCCTTTTCGGTAAGAATGGAGTGCATTTAGGGTTAGAGTTAGTGTTGAGATTGACGATTTAGGGTTAGGGTTAGAATCGAGCACATTAGGGTTAGAGTTATGGATAGAATCCAGTGCATTTAGGGTTAAGGTTAGGGTTAGTGTTAGGGTTAGCTTTCGTGGAATCGAGGATTAGGGTTAGGGTTAGGGTTAAAGTTAGCGTTAGAATCAAGCACATTTTTAGTGTTAGGTTGGGGGTTAGGCTTAGGGTTAGAGTGCATTTAGGAGTAGGGTTAGAAGTAGAGTTAGCATCAGGGTTAGGGTTTGTGTTGGTAGAATCGAGGTTTAGGGTTAGGCTTAGGGTCATGATTGCATTTTGGGTCAGAATTGAGTGCATTTAGGCTTACGCTTACTGTTGAAATTGACGATTTAGTGCTAGGGTTAGAATCGAGCACATTTGGGTCTGGAGTTATGGTTAGAATCCAGTGCATTTAGGGTTAGGTTTAGGGTTAGGATTAGGGTTAGGATTTGTGTTGCTACAATCGAGGGTTTGGGTTAGGCTTAGGGTCAGGATTGCATTTTGGGTCAGAAGTCAGGGCATTTAGCCTCTGGGTTAGTGTTGAAATTGACTGATTGAGTGTTAGGGTTAGAATGGAGCACATGTAGGGTTAGAGTTATGGGTAGCATAAGTTAGGGTTAGGGATAGGGTTAGGGGTAGGGTTAGGGTTAGAATCAAGCGCATTTTTAGTGTTAGGCTTAGGGTTAGGGTTAAGGTTAGAGTGCATTTAGGGGTAGGGGTAGGGGTAGGGTTAGGATTAGGGTTAGGGTTTTTGTTGGTAGAATTCAGGTTCAGGCTTAGACTTAGGGTCAGGATTGCCTTTTGGGTTAGAATCAAGTGCATTTAGGGTTACAGTTAGTGTTGAGATTGAAGATTTAGGGTTAGGGTTAGACACGAGCACATTTAGGGTTATAGTTATGGTTAGAATTCGTTAGGGCTAGGGTTAGGGTTATGGGTAGGGTAGGGGTTGGAATCACGTGCATATTTAGTGTTCGGGTTAGGGTTAATGTAAGTGTTAGAGTGCCTTTAGAGGTAGGGGTAGCGGTAGGATTAGGATTTGGGTTAGGGTTAGTGATGGTAGAATTGAGGATTAGGTTTAGGTTTACGGTCAGGATTGCATTTTGGATCAGAATCGAGTGTATTTAGGCTTTGGGTTAGTGTTCAAATTGACGATTTAGTGTTAGGGTTTGAATCGAGCACATTTAGGATTAGAGTTATGCTTAGAATTCAGTGCATTTAGGGTTAGGGTTAGGGTTAGGGTTAGGGTTAGGGTTAAAGTTCTTTTAGGAGTAGCGCTAGGGTTAGGGTTAGAATTAGGGTTAGGGTTAGTGTTGGTAGATTCGAGGTTTAGGGTTAGGCTTAGGGTCAGGGGTGCCTTTTCGGTAAGAATGGAGTGCATTTAGGGTTAGAGTTAGTGTTGAGATTGACGATTTAGGGTTAGGGTTAGAATCGAGCACATTAGGGTTAGAGTTATGGATAGAATCCAGTGCATTTAGGGTTAAGGTTAGGGTTAGTGTTAGGGTTAGCTTTCGTGGAATCGAGGATTAGGGTTAGGGTTAGGGTTAAGGTTAGCGTTAGAATCAAGCACATTTTTAGTGTTAGGTTGGGGGTTAGGCTTAGGGTTAGAGTGCATTTAGGAGTAGGGTTAGAAGTAGAGTTAGCATCACGGTTAGGTTTTGTGTTGGTAGAATCGAGGTTTAGGGTTAGGCTTAGGGTCAGGATTGCATTTTGGGTCAGAATTGAGTGCATTTAGGCTTAGGCTTACTGTTGAAATTGACGATTTAGTCCTAGGGTTAGAATGGAGCACATTTGGGTCTGGAGTTATGGGTAGAATCCAGTGCATTTAGGGTTAGGTTTAGGGTTAGGATTAGGGTTAGGATTTGTGTTGCTACAATCGAGGGTTAGGGTTAGGCTTAGGGTCAGGATTGCATTTTGGGTCAGAGTCAGTGCATTTAGCCTCTAGGTTAGTGTTGAAATTGACTGATTGAGTGTTAGGGTTAGAATCGAGCACATTTAGGGTTAGAGTTATGGTTAGCATACGTTAGGGTTAGAGATAGGGTTAGGGCAGAGTTAGGGTTAGAATCAAGCGCATTTTTAGTGTTAGGGTTAGGGTTACGGTTAAGGTTAGAGTGCATTTAGGGGTAGGGGTAGGGGTAGGATTAGGATTAGGGTTAGGGTTTTTGTTGGTAGAATTCAGGTTCAGGCTTAGACTTAGGGTCAGGATTGCCTTTTGGGTTAGAATGAAGTGCATTTAGGGTTACAGTTAGTGTTGAGATTGACGATTTAGGGTTAGGGTTAGACACGAGCACATTTAGGGTTATAGTTATGGTTAGAATTCGTTAGGGCTACGGTTAGGGTTATGGGTAGGGTAGGGGTTGGAATCACGTGCATATTTAGTGTTCGGGTTAGGGTTAATGTAAGTGTTAGAGTGCCTTTAGAGGTAGGGGTAGCGGTAGGATTAGGATTTGGGTTAGGGTTAGTGATGGTAGAATTGAGGATTAGGTTTAGGTTTAGGGTCAGGATTGCATTTTGGATCAGAATCGAGTGTATTTAGGCTTTGGGTTAGTGTTCAAATTGACGATTTAGTGTTAGGGTTTGAATCGATCACATTTAGGGTTAGAGTTATGCTTAGAATTCAGTGCATTTAGGGTTAGGGTTAGGGTTAGGGTTAGGGTTAGGGTTAGGGTTAGGGTTAAAGTTCTTTTAGGAGTAGCGCTAGGGTTAGGGTTAGAATTAGGGTTAGGGTTAGTGTTGGTAGATTCGAGGTTTAGGGTTAGGCTTAGGGTCAGGGGTGCCTTTTCGGTAAGAATGGAGTGCATTTAGGGTTAGAGTTAGTGTTGAGATTGACGATTTATGGTTAGGGTTAGAATCGAGCACATTAGGGTTAGAGTTATGGATAGAATGCAGTGCATTTAGGGTTAAGGTTAGGGTTAGTGTTAGGGTTAGCTTTCGTGGAATCGAGGATTAGGGTTAGGGTTAGGGTTAAAGTTAGCGTTAGAATCAAGCACATTTTTAGTGTTAGGTTGGGGGTTAGGCTTAGGGTTACAGTGCATTTAGGAGTAGGGTTAGGAGTAGAGTTAGCATCAGGGTTAGGGTTTGTGTTGGTAGAATAGAGGTTTAGGGTTAGGCTTAGGGTCAGGATTGCATTTTGGGTCAGAATTGAGTGCATTTAGGCTTAGGCTTACTGTTGAAATTGACGATTTAGTGCTAGGGTTAGAATGGAGCACATTTGGGTCTGGAGTTATGGTTAGAATCCAGTGCATTTAGGGTTAGGTTTAGGGTTAGGATTAGGGTTAGGATTTGTGTTGCTACAATCGAGGGTTTGGGTTAGGCTTAGGGTCAGGATTGCATTTTGGGTCAGAAGTCAGGGCATTTAGGCTCTGGGTTAGTGTTGAAATTGACTGATTGAGTGTTAGGGTTAGAATGGAGCACATGTAGGGTTAGAGTTATGGGTAGCATAAGTTAGGGTTAGGGATAGGGTTAGGGGTAGGGTTAGGGTTAGAATCAAGCGCATTTTTAGTGTTAGGCTTAGGGTTAGGGTTAAGGTTAGAGTGCATTTAGGGGTAGGGGTAGGGGTAGGGTTAGGATTAGGGTTAGGCTTAGTGTTTGCAGAATCGAGGTTTAGGCTTAGGCTTAGGGTCAGGATTGCATTTTGGGTCAGAATCCAGTGCGTTTTGGCTTAGGGTTAGTGTTGAAATTGACGATTTAGTGTTAGGGTTAGAATTGAGCTCATTTAGGGCTAGCGTTATGGGTAGAAATCAGTGCATTTAGGGTTAGGGTTAGGGTTAGCGTTAGGTTTAGGATGAGGGTTAGAATAGAGTGCATTTAAGGTTAGGGTTAGGGTTAGGGTTAGGGTTAGTTTTACGGTTATCTTTGGGAGATTCGAGATTTAGGATTCGCTTAGCGTTAGGGTTAGTGTTAGGGTTAGAATGAAGTGTATATTTACTGTTAGGGATAGGGTTAGGTTTAGGGTTAAAGTTCTTTTAGGAGTAGCGTTAGGGTTAGGGTTAGGATTAGGGTTAGGGTTAGTGTTGGTAGATTCGAGGTTTAGGGTTAGGCTTAGGGTCAGGATTGCCTTTTCGGTAAGAATGGAGTGCATTTAGGGTTAGAGTTAGTGTTGAGATTGACGATTTAGGGTTAGGGTTAGAATCGAGCACATTAGGGTTAGAGTTATGGATAGAATCCAGTGCATTTAGGGTTAAGGTTAGGGTTAGTGTTAGGGTTAGCTTTCGTGGAATCGAGGGTTAGGGTTAGGGTTAGGGTTATGGTTAGCGTTAGAATCAAGCACATTTTTAGTGTTAGCTTGGGGGTTAGGCTTAGGGTTAGAGTGCATTTAGGAGTAGGGTTAGAAGTAGAGTTAGCATCAGGGTTAGGGTTTGTGTTGGTAGAATCGAGGTTTAGGGTTAGGCTTAGGGTCAGGATTGCATTTTGGGTCAGAATTGAGTGCATTTAGGCTTAGGCTTACTGTTGAAATTGACGATTTAGTGCTAGGGTTAGAATCGAGCACATTTGGGTCTGGAGTTATGGTTAGAATCCAGTGCATTTAGGGTTAGGTTTAGGGTTAGGATTAGGGTTAGGATTTGTGTTGCTACAATCGAGGGTTTGGGTTAGGCTTAGGGTCAGGATTGCATTTTGGGTCAGAAGTCAGTGCATTTAGGCTCTGGGTTAGTGTTGAAATTGACTGATTGAGTGTTAGGGTTAGAAACGAGCACATGTAGGGTTAGAGTTATGGGTAGCATACGTTAGGGTTAGGGATAGGGTTAGGGGTAGGGTTAGGGTTAGAATCAAGCGCATTTTTAGTGTTAGGGTTAGGGTTACGGTTAAGGTTAGAGTGCATTTAGGGGTAGGGGTAGGGGTAGGGTTAGGGTTAGGGTTAGGCTTAGTGTTTGCAGAATCGAGGTTTAGTCTTAGGCTTAGGGTCAGGATTGCATTTTGGGTCAGAATCCAGTGCGTTTTCGCTTAGGGTTAGTGTTGAAATTGACGATTTAGTGTTAGGGTTAGAATTGAGCTCATTTAGGGCTAGAGTTATGGGTAGAAATCAGTGCATTTAGGGTTAGGGTTAGGGTTAGGGTTAGTTTTACGGTTATCTTTGGTAGATTCGAGGGTTAGGATTCGCTTAGCGTTAGGGTTAGTGTTAGGGTTAGAATGAAGCGTATTTTTACTGTTAGGGATAGGGTTAGGTTTAGGGTTAAAGTTCTTTTAGGAGGAGCGCTAGGGTTAGGGTTAGGATTAGGGTTAGGGTTAGTGTTGGTAGATTCGAGGTTTAGGGTTAGGCTTAGGGTCAGGATTGCCTTTTCGGTAAGAATGGAGTGCATTTAGGGTTAGAGTTAGTGTTGAGATTGACGATTTAGGGTTAGGGTTAGAATCGAGCACATTAGGGTTAGAGTTATGGATAGAATCCAGTGCATTTAGGGTTAAGGTTAGGGTTAGTGTTAGGGTTAGCTTTCGTGGAATCGAGGGTTAGGGTTAGGGTTAGGGTTATGGTTAGCGTTAGAATCAAGCACATTTTTAGTGTTAGGTTGGGGGTTAGGCTTAGGGTTAGAGTCCATTTAGGAGTAGGGTTAGAAGTAGAGTTAGCATCACGGTTAGGGTTTGTGTTGGTAGAATCGAGGTTTAGGGTTAGGCTTAGGGTCATGATTGCATTTTGGGTCAGAATTGAGTGCATTTAGGCTTAGGCTTACTGTTGAAATTGACGATTTAGTGCTAGGGTTAGAATGGAGCACATTTGGGTCTGGAGTTATGGGTAGAATCCAGTGCATTTAGGGTCAGGTTTAGGGTTAGGATTAGGGTTAGGGTTTGTGTTGCTACAATCGAGGGTTAGGGTTAGGCTTAGGGTCAGGATTGCATTTTGGGTCAGAGTCAGTGCATTTAGCCTCTGGGTTAGTGTTGAAATTGACTGATTGAGTGTTAGGGTTAGAATCGAGCACATGTAGGGTTAGAGTTATGGTTAGCATACGTTAGGGTTAGACATAGGGTTAGGGCAGGGTTAGGGTTAGAATCAAGCGCATTTTTAGTGTTAGGGTTAGGGTTAGGGTTAAGGTTAGAGTGCATTTAGGGGTAGGGGTAGGGGTAGGGTTAGGATTAGGGTTAGGGTTTTTGTTGGTAGAATTCAGGTTCAGGCTTAGACTTAGGGTCAGGATTGCCTTTTGGGTTAGAATCAAGTGCATTTAGGGTTACAGTTAGTGTTGAGATTGAAGATTTAGGGTTAGGGTTAGACACGAGCACATTTAGGGTTATAGTTATGGTTAGAATTCGTTAGGGCTAGGGTTAGGGTTATGGGTAGGGTAGGGGTTGGAATCACGTGCATATTTAGTGTTCGGGTTAGGGTTAATGTAAGTGTTAGAGTGCCTTTAGAGGTAGGGGTAGCGGTAGGATTAGGATTTGGGTTAGGGTTAGTGATGGTAGAATTGAGGATTAGGTTTAGGTTTAGGGTCAGGATTGCATTTTGGATCAGAATCGAGTGTATTTAGGCTTTGGGTTAGTGTTCAAATTGACGATTTAGTGTTAGGGTTTGAATCGAGCACATTTAGGATTAGAGTTATGCTTAGAATTCAGTGCATTTAGGGTTAGGGTTAGGGTTAGGGTTAGGGTTAGGGTTAGGGTTAAAGTTCTTTTAGGAGTAGCGCTTGGGTTAGGGTTAGAATTAGGGTTAGGGTTAGTGTTGGTAGATTCGAGGTTTAGGGTTAGGCTTAGGGTCAGGGGTGCCTTTTCGGTAAGAATGGAGTGCATTTAGGGTTAGAGTTAGTGTTGAGATTGACGATTTAGGGTTAGGGTTAGAATCGAGCACATTAGGGTTAGAGTTATGGATAGAATGCAGTGCATTTAGGGTTAAGGTTAGGGTTAGTGTTAGGGTTAGCTTTCGTGGAATCGAGGGTTAGGGTTAGGGTTAGGGTTAAGGTTAGCGTTAGAATCAAGCACATTTTTAGTGTTAGGTTGGGGGTTAGGCTTAGGGTTAGAGTGCATTTAGGAGTAGGGTTAGAAGTAGAGTTAGCATCACGGTTAGGGTTTGTGTTGGTAGAATCGAGGTTTAGGGTTAGGCTTAGGGTCAGGATTGCATTTTGGGTCAGAATTGAGTGCATTTAGGCTTAGGCTTACTGTTGAAATTGACGATTTAGTCCTAGGGTTAGAATGGAGCACATTTGGGTCTGGAGTTATGGATAGAATCCAGTGCATTTAGGGTCAGGTTTAGGGTTAGGATTAGGGTTAGGATTTGTGTTGCTACAATCGAGGGTTAGGGTTAGGCTTAGGGTCAGGATTGCATTTTGGGTCAGAGTCAGTGCATTTAGCCTCTAGGTTAGTGTTGAAATTGACTGATTGAGTGTTAGGGTTAGAATCGAGCACATTTAGGGTTAGAGTTATGGTTAGCATACGTTAGGGTTAGAGATAGGGTTAGGGCAGAGTTAGGGTTAGAATCAAGCGCATTTTTAGTGTTAGGGTTAGGGTTACGGTTAAGGTTAGAGTGCATTTAGGGGTAGGGGTAGGGGTAGGATTAGGATTAGGGTTAGGGTTTTTGTTGGTAGAATTCAGGTTCAGGCTTAGACTTAGGGTCAGGATTGCCTTTTGGGTTAGAATGAAGTGCATTTAGGGTTACAGTTAGTGTTGAGATTGACGATTTAGGGTTAGGGTTAGACACGAGCACATTTAGGGTTATAGTTATGGTTAGAATTCGTTAGGGCTACGGTTAGGGTTATGGGTAGGGTAGGGGTTGGAATCACGTGCATATTTAGTGTTCGGGTTAGGGTTAATGTAAGTGTTAGAGTGCCTTTAGAGGTAGGGGTAGCGGTAGGATTAGGATTTGGGTTAGGGTTAGTGATGGTAGAATTGAGGATTAGGTTTAGGTTTAGGGTCAGGATTGCATTTTGGATCAGAATCGAGTGTATTTAGGCTTTGGGTTAGTGTTCAAATTGACGATTTAGTGTTAGGGTTTGAATCGAGCACATTTAGGGTTAGAGTTATGCTTAGAATTCAGTGCATTTAGGGTTAGGGTTAGGGTTAGGGTTAGGGTTAGGGTTAGGGTTAGGGTTATGGTTAAAGTTCTTTTAGGAGTAGCGCTAGGGTTAGGGTTAGAATTAGGGTTATGGTTAGTGTTGGTAGACTCGAGGTTTAGGGTTAGGCTTAGGGTCAGGGGTGCCTTTTCGGTAAGAATGGAGTGCATTTAGGGTTAGAGTTAGTGTTGAGATTGACGATTTATGGTTAGGGTTAGAATCGAGCACATTAGGGTTAGAGTTATGGATAGAATGCAGTGCATTTAGGGTTAAGGTTAGGGTTAGTGTTAGGGTTAGCTTTCGTGGAATCGAGGATTAGGGTTAGGGTTAGGGTTAAAGTTAGCGTTAGAATCAAGCACATTTTTAGTGTTAGGTTGGGGGTTAGGCTTAGGGTTACAGTGCATTTAGGAGTAGGGTTAGGAGTAGAGTTAGCATCAGGGTTAGGGTTTGTGTTGGTAGAATCGAGGTTTAGGGTTAGGCTTAGGGTCAGGATTGCATTTTGGGTCAGAATTGAGTGCATTTAGGCTTACGCTTACTGTTGAAATTGACGATTTAGTGCTAGGGTTAGAATCGAGCACATTTGGGTCTGGAGTTATGGTTAGAATCCAGTGCATTTAGGGTTAGGTTTAGGGTTAGGATTAGGGTTAGGATTTGTGTTGCTACAATCGAGGGTTTGGGTTAGGCTTAGGGTCAGGATTGCATTTTGGGTCAGAAGTCAGGGCATTTAGCCTCTGGGTTAGTGTTGAAATTGACTGATTGAGTGTTAGGGTTAGAATGGAGCACATGTAGGGTTAGAGTTATGGGTAGCATAAGTTAGGGTTAGGGATAGGGTTAGGGGTAGGGTTAGGGTTAGAATCAAGCGCATTTTTAGTGTTAGGCTTAGGGTTAGGGTTAAGGTTAGAGTGCATTTCGGGGTAGGGGTAGGGGTAGGGTTAGGATTAGGGTTAGGCTTAGTGTTTGCAGAATCGAGGTTTAGGCTTATGCTTAGGGTCAGGATTGCATTTTGGGTCAGAATCCAGTGCGTTTTGGCTTAGGGTTAGTGTTGAAATTGACGATTTAGTGTTAGGGTTAGAATTGAGCTCATTTAGGGCTAGCGTTATGGGTAGAAATCAGTGCATTTAGGGTTAGGGTTAGGGTTAGCGTTAGGTTTAGGGTGAGGGTTAGAATAGAGTGCATTTAAGGTTAGGGTTAGGGTTAGGGTTAGGGTTAGTTTTACGGTTATCTTTGGGAGATTCGAGATTTAGGATTCGCTTAGCGTTAGGGTTAGTGTTAGGGTTAAAATGAAGTGTATATTTACTGTTAGGGATAGGGTTAGGTTTAGGGTTAAAGTTCTTTTAGGAGTAGCGTTAGGGTTAGGGTTAGGATTAGGGTTAGGGTTAGTGTTGGTAGATTCGAGGTTTCGGGTTAGGCTTAGGGTCAGGATTGCCTTTTCGGTAAGAATGGAGTGCATTTAGGGTTAGAGTTAGTGTTGAGATTGACGATTTAGGGTTAGGGTTAGAATCGAGCACATTAGGGTTAGAGTTATGGATAGAATCCAGTGCATTTAGGGTTAAGGTTAGGGTTAGTGTTAGGGTTAGCTTTCGTGGAATCGAGGGTTAGGGTTAGGGTTAGGGTTATGGTTAGCGTTAGAATCAAGCACATTTTTAGTGTTAGCTTGGGGGTTAGGCTTAGGGTTAGAGTGCATTTAGGAGTAGGGTTAGAAGTAGAGTTAGCATCAGGGTTAGGGTTTGTGTTGGTAGAATCGAGGTTTAGGGTTAGGCTTAGGGTCAGGATTGCATTTTGGGTCAGAATTGAGTGCATTTAGGCTTAGGCTTACTGTTGAAATTGACGATTTAGTGCTAGGGTTAGAATGGAGCACATTTGGGTCTGGAGTTATGGTTAGAATCCAGTGCATTTAGGGTTAGGCTTAGGGTCAGGATTGCATTTTGGGTCAGAAGTCAGTGCATTTAGGCTCTGGGTTAGTGTTGAAATTGACTGATTGAGTGTTAGGTTTAGAATCGAGCACATGTAGGGTTAGAGTTATGGTTAGCATACGTTAGGGTTAGGGATAGGGTTAGGGGTAGGGTTAGGATCAGAACCAAGCGTATTTTTAGTGTTAGACTTAGGGTTAGGGTTAAGGTTAGAGTGCATTTAGGGGTAGGGGTAGGGGTAGGGTTAGGATTAGGGTTAGGCTTAGTGTTTGCAGAATCGAGGTTTAGGCTTAGGCTTAGGGTCAGGATTGCATTTTGGGTCAGAATCCAGTGCGTTTTGGCTTAGGGTTAGTGTTGAAATTGACGATTTAGTGTTAGGGTTAGAACTGAGCTCATTGAGGGCTAGAGTTATGGGTAGAAATCAGTGCATTCAGGGTTAGGTTTAGGGTTAGCGTTAGGTTTAGGGTGAGGGTTAGAATAGAGTGCATTTAAGGTTAGGGTTAGGGTTAGGGTTAGGGTTAGTTTTACGGTTATCTTTGGTAGATTCGAGGGTTAGGATTCGCTTAGCGTTAGGGTTAGTGTTAGGGTTAGAATGAAGCGTAATTTTACTGTTAGGGATAGGGTTAGGTTTAGGGTTAAAGTTCTTTTAGGAGTAGCGTTAGGGTTAGGGTTAGGATTAGGGTTAGGGTTAGTGTTGGTAGATTCGAGGTTTAGGGTTAGGCTTAGGGTCAGGACTGCCTTTTCGGTAAGAATGGAGTGCATTTAGGGTTAGAGTTAGTGTTGAGATTGACGATTTAGGGTTAGGGTTAGAATCGAGCACATTAGGGTTAGAGTTATGGATAGAATCCAGTGCATTTAGGGTTAAGGTTAGGGTTAGTGTTAGGGTTAGCTTTCGTGGAATCGAGGGTTAGGGTTAGGGTTAGGGTTATGGTTAGCGTTAGAATCAAGCACATTTTTAGTGTTAGGTTGGGGGTTAGGCTTAGGGTTAGAGTCCATTTAGGAGTAGGGTTAGAAGTAGAGTTAGCATCACGGTTAGGGTTTGTGTTGGTAGAATCGAGGTTTAGGGTTAGGCTTAGGGTCATGATTGCATTTTGGGTCAGAATTGAGTGCATTTAGGCTTAGGCTTACTGTTGAAATTGACGATTTAGTCCTAGGGTTAGAATGGAGCACATTTGGGTCTGGAGTTATGGGTAGAATCCAGTGCATTTAGGGTCAGGTTTAGGGTTAGGATTAGGGTTAGGGTTTGTGTTGCTACAATCGAGGGTTAGGGTTAGGCTTAGGGTCAGGATTGCATTTTGGGTCAGAGTCAGTGCATTTAGCCTCTGGGTTAGTGTTGAAATTGACTGATTGAGTGTTAGGGTTAGAATCGAGCACATGTAGGGTTAGAGTTATGGTTAGCATACGTTAGGGTTAGACATAGGGTTAGGGCAGGGTTAGGGTTAGAATCAAGCGCATTTTTAGTGTTAGGGTTAGGGTTAGGGTTAAGGTTAGAGTGCATTTAGGGGTAGGGGTAGGGGTAGGGTTAGGATTAGGGTTAGGGTTTTTGTTGGTAGAATTCAGGTTCAGGCTTAGACTTAGGGTCAGGATTGCCTTTTGGGTTAGAATCAAGTGCATTTAGGGTTACAGTTAGTGTTGAGATTGAAGATTTAGGGTTAGGGTTAGACACGAGCACATTTAGGGTTATAGTTATGGTTAGAATTCGTTAGGGCTAGGGTTAGGGTTATGGGTAGTGTAGGGGTTGGAATCACGTGCATATTTAGTGTTCGGGTTAGGGTTAATGTAAGTGTTAGAGTGCCTTTAGAGGTAGGGGTAGCGGTAGGATTAGGATTTGGGTTAGGGTTAGTGATGGTAGAATTGAGGATTAGGTTTAGGTTTAGGGTCAGGATTGCATTTTGGATCAGAATCGAGTGTATTTAGGCTTTGGGTTAGTGTTCAAATTGACGATTTAGTGTTAGGGTTTGAATCGAGCACATTTAGGATTAGAGTTATGCTTAGAATTCAGTGCATTTAGGGTTAGGGTTAGGGTTAGGGTTAGGGTTAGGGTTAGGGTTAAAGTTCTTTTAGGAGTAGCGCTTGGGTTAGGGTTAGAATTAGGGTTAGGGTTAGTGTTGGTAGATTCGAGGTTTAGGGTTAGGCTTAGGGTCAGGGGTGCCTTTTCGGTAAGAATGGAGTGCATTTAGGGTTAGAGTTAGTGTTGAGATTGACGATTTAGGGTTAGGGTTAGAATCGAGCACATTAGGGTTAGAGTTATGGATAGAATCCAGTGCATTTAGGGTTAAGGTTAGGGTTAGTGTTAGGGTTAGCTTTCGTGGAATCGAGGATTAGGGTTAGGGTTAGGGTTAAGGTTAGCGTTAGAATCAAGCACATTTTTAGTGTTAGGTTGGGGGTTAGGCTTAGGGTTAGAGTGCATTTAGGAGTAGGGTTAGAAGTAGAGTTAGCATCAGGGTTAGGGTTTGTGTTGGTAGAATCGAGGTTTAGGGTTAGGCTTAGGGTCAGGATTGCATTTTGGGTCAGAATTGAGTGCATTTAGGCTTAGGCTTACTGTTGAAATTGACGATTTAGTGCTAGGGTTAGAATCGAGCACATTTGGGTCTGGAGTTATGGTTAGAATCCAGTGCATTTAGGGTTAGGTTTAGGGTTAGGATTAGGGTTAGGATTTGTGTTGCTACAATCGAGGGTTTGGGTTAGGCTTAGGGTCAGGATTGCATTTTGGGTCAGAAGTCAGTGCATTTAGGCTCTGGGTTAGTGTTGAAATTGACTGATTGAGTGTTAGGGTTAGAAACGAGCACATGTAGGGTTAGAGTTATGGGTAGCATACGTTAGGGTTAGGGATAGGGTTAGGGGTAGGGTTAGGGTTAGAATCAAGCGCATTTTTAGTGTTAGGCTTAGGGTTAGGGTTAAGGTTAGAGTGCATTTAGGGGTAGGGGTAGGGGTAGGGTTAGGGTTAGGGTTAGGCTTAGTGTTTGCAGAATCGAGGTTTAGTCTTAGGCTTAGGGTCAGGATTGCATTTTGGGTCAGAATCCAGTGCGTTTTCGCTTAGGGTTAGTGTTGAAATTGACGATTTAGTGTTAGGGTTAGAATTGAGCTCATTTAGGGCTAGAGTTATGGGTAGAAATCAGTGCATTTAGGGTTAGGGTTAGGGTTAGGGTTAGGGTTAGTTTTACGGTTATCTTTGGTAGATTCGAGGGTTAGGATTCGCTTAGCGTTAGGGTTAGTGTTAGGGTTAGAATGAAGCGTATTTTTACTGTTAGGGATAGGGTTAGGTTTAGGGTTAAAGTTCTTTTAGGAGTAGCGTTAGGGTTAGGGTTAGGATTAGGGTTAGGGTTAGTGTTGGTAGATTCGAGGTTTAGGGTTAGGCTTAGGGTCAGGATTGCCTTTTCGGTAAGAATGGAGTGCATTTAGGGTTAGAGTTAGTGTTGAGATTGACGATTTAGGGTTAGGGTTAGAATCGAGCACATTAGGGTTAGAGTTATGGATAGAATCCAGTGCATTTAGGGTTAAGGTTAGGGTTAGTGTTAGGGTTAGCTTTCGTGGAATCGAGGGTTAGGGTTAGGGTTAGGGTTATGGTTAGCGTTAGAATCAAGCACATTTTTAGTGTTAGCTTGGGGGTTAGGCTTAGGGTTAGAGTGCATTTAGGAGTAGGGTTAGAAGTAGAGTTAGCATCAGGGTTAGGGTTTGTGTTGGTAGAATCGAGGTTTAGGGTTAGGCTTAGGGTCAGGATTGCATTTTGGGTCAGAATTGAGTGCATTAAGCTTAGGCTTACTGTTGAAATTGACGATTTAGTCCTAGGGTTAGAATGGAGCACATTTGGGTCTGGAGTTATGGGTAGAATCCAGTGCATTTAGGGTCAGGTTTAGGGTTAGGATTAGGGTTAGGGTTTGTGTTGCTACAATCGAGGGTTAGGGTTAGGCTTAGGGTCAGGATTGCATTTTGGGTCAGAGTCAGTGCATTTAGCCTCTGGGTTAGTGTTGAAATTGACTGATTGAGTGTTAGGGTTAGAATCGAGCACATGTAGGGTTAGAGTTATGGTTAGCATACGTTAGGGTTAGACATAGGGTTAGGGCAGGGTTAGGGTTAGAATCAAGCGCATTTTTAGTGTTAGGGTTAGGGTTAGGGTTAAGGTTAGAGTGCATTTAGGGGTAGGGGTAGGGGTAGGGTTAGGATTAGGGTTAGGGTTTTTGTTGGTAGAATTCAGGTTCAGGCTTAGACTTAGGGTCAGGATTGCCTTTTGGGTTAGAATCAAGTGCATTTAGGGTTACAGTTAGTGTTGAGATTGAAGATTTAGGGTTAGGGTTAGACACGAGCACATTTAGGGTTATAGTTATGGTTAGAATTCGTTAGGGCTAGGGTTAGGGTTATGGGTAGTGTAGGGGTTGGAATCACGTGCATATTTAGTGTTCGGGTTAGGGTTAATGTAAGTGTTAGAGTGCCTTTAGAGGTAGGGGTAGCGGTAGGATTAGGATTTGGGTTAGGGTTAGTGATGGTAGAATTGAGGATTAGGTTTAGGTTTAGGGTCAGGATTGCATTTTGGATCAGAATCGAGTGTATTTAGGCTTTGGGTTAGTGTTCAAACTGACGATTTAGTGTTAGGGTTTGAATCGAGCACATTTAGGATTAGAGTTATGCTTAGAATTCAGTGCATTTAGGGTTAGGGTTAGGGTTAGGGTTAGGGTTAGGGTTAGGGTTAGGGTTAAAGTTCTTTTAGGAGTAGCGCTTGGGTTAGGGTTAGAATTAGGGTTAGGGTTAGTGTTGGTAGATTCGAGGTTTAGGGTTAGGCTTAGGGTCAGGGGTGCCTTTTCGGTAAGAATGGAGTGCATTTAGGGTTAGAGTTAGTGTTGAGATTGACGCTTTAGGGTTAGGGTTAGAATCGAGCACATTAGGGTTAGAGTTATGGATAGAATCCAGTGCATTTAGGGTTAAGGTTAGGGTTAGTGTTAGGGTTAGCTTTCGTGGAATCGAGGATTAGGGTTAGGGTTAGGGTTAAGGTTAGCGTTAGAATCAAGCACATTTTTAGTGTTAGGTTGGGGGTTAGGCTTAGGGTTAGAGTGCATTTAGGAGTAGGGTTAGAAGTAGAGTTAGCATCACGGTTAGGGTTTGTGTTGGTAGAATCGAGGTTTAGGGTTAGGCTTAGGGTCAGGATTGCATTTTGGGTCAGAATTGAGTGCATTTAGGCTTAGGCTTACTGTTGAAATTGACGATTTAGTGCTAGGGTTAGAATCGAGCACATTTGGGTCTGGAGTTATGGTTAGAATCCAGTGCATTTAGGGTTAGGTTTAGGGTTAGGATTAGGGTTAGGATTTGTGTTGCTACAATCGAGGGTTTGGGTTAGGCTTAGGGTCAGGATTGCATTTTGGGTCAGAAGTCAGTGCATTTAGGCTCTGGGTTAGTGTTGAAATTGACTGATTGAGTGTTAGGGTTAGAAACGAGCACATGTAGGGTTAGAGTTATGGGTAGCATACGTTAGGGTTAGGGATAGGGTTAGGGGTAGGGTTAGGGTTAGAATCAAGCGCATTTTTAGTGTTAGGCTTAGGGTTAGGGTTAAGGTTAGAGTGCATTTAGGGGTAGGGGTAGGGGTAGGGTTAGGGTTAGGGTTAGGCTTAGTGTTTGCAGAATCGAGGTTTAGTCTTAGGCTTAGGGTCAGGATTGCATTTTGGGTCAGAATCCAGTGCGTTTTCGCTTAGGGTTAGTGTTGAAATTGACGATTTAGTGTTAGGGTTAGAATTGAGCTCATTTAGGGCTAGAGTTATGGGTAGAAATCAGTGCATTTAGGGTTAGGGTTAGGGTTAGGGTTAGGGTTAGTTTTACGGTTATCTTTGGTAGATTCGAGGGTTAGGATTCGCTTAGCGTTAGGGTTAGTGTTAGGGTTAGAATGAAGCGTATTTTTACTGTTAGGGATAGGGTTAGGTTTAGGGTTAAAGTTCTTTTAGGAGTAGCGTTAGGGTTAGGGTTAGGATTAGGGTTAGGGTTAGTGTTGGTAGATTCGAGGTTTAGGGTTAGGCTTAGGGTCAGGATTGCCTTTTCGGTAAGAATGGAGTGCATTTAGGGTTAGAGTTAGTGTTGAGATTGACGATTTAGGGTTAGGGTTAGAATCGAGCACATTAGGGTTAGAGTTATGGATAGAATCCAGTGCATTTAGGGTTAAGGTTAGGGTTAGTGTTAGGGTTAGCTTTCGTGGAATCGAGGGTTAGGGTTAGGGTTAGGGTTATGGTTAGCGTTAGAATCAAGCACATTTTTAGTGTTAGCTTGGGGGTTAGGCTTAGGGTTAGAGTGCATTTAGGAGTAGGGTTAGAAGTAGAGTTAGCATCAGGGTTAGGGTTTGTGTTGGTAGAATCGAGGTTTAGGGTTAGGCTTAGGGTCATGATTGCATTTTGGGTCAGAATTGAGTGCATTTAGGCTTAGGCTTACTGTTGAAATTGACGATTTAGTCCTAGGGTTAGAATGGAGCACATTTGGGTCTGGAGTTATGGGTAGAATCCAGTGCATTTAGGGTCAGGTTTAGGGTTAGGATTAGGGTTAGGGTTTGTGTTGCTACAATCGAGGGTTAGGGTTAGGCTTAGGGTCAGGATTGCATTTTGGGTCAGAGTCAGTGCATTTAGCCTCTGGGTTAGTGTTGAAATTGACTGATTGAGTGTTAGGGTTAGAATCGAGCACATGTAGGGTTAGAGTTATGGTTAGCATACGTTAGGGTTAGACATAGGGTTAGGGCAGGGTTAGGGTTAGAATCAAGCGCATTTTTAGTGTTAGGGTTAGGGTTAGGGTTAAGGTTAGAGTGCATTTAGGGGTAGGGGTAGGGGTAGGGTTAGGATTAGGGTTAGGGTTTTTGTTGGTAGAATTCAGGTTCAGGCTTAGACTTAGGGTCAGGATTGCCTTTTGGGTTAGAATCAAGTGCATTTAGGGTTACAGTTAGTGTTGAGATTGAAGATTTAGGGTTAGGGTTAGACACGAGCACATTTAGGGTTATAGTTATGGTTAGAATTCGTTAGGGCTAGGGTTAGGGTTATGGGTAGGGTAGGGGTTGGAATCACGTGCATATTTAGTGTTCGGGTTAGGGTTAATGTAAGTGTTAGAGTGCCTTTAGAGGTAGGGGTAGCGGTAGGATTAGGATTTGGGTTAGGGTTAGTGATGGTAGAATTGAGGATTAGGTTTAGGTTTAGGGTCAGGATTGCATTTTGGATCAGAATCGAGTGTATTTAGGCTTTGGGTTAGTGTTCAAATTGACGATTTAGTGTTAGGGTTTGAATCGAGCACATTTAGGATTAGAGTTATGCTTAGAATTCAGTGCATTTAGGGTTAGGGTTAGGGTTAGGGTTAGGGTTAGGGTTAAAGTTCTTTTAGGAGTAGCGCTTGGGTTAGGGTTAGAATTAGGGTTAGGGTTAGTGTTGGTAGATTCGAGGTTTAGGGTTAGGCTTAGGGTCAGGGGTGCCTTTTCGGTAAGAATGGAGTGCATTTAGGGTTAGAGTTAGTGTTGAGATTGACGATTTAGGGTTAGGGTTAGAATCGAGCACATTAGGGTTAGAGTTATGGATAGAATCCAGTGCATTTAGGGTTAAGGTTAGGGTTAGTGTTAGGGTTAGCTTTCGTGGAATCGAGGATTAGGGTTAGGGTTAGGGTTAAGGTTAGCGTTAGAATCAAGCACATTTTTAGTGTTAGGTTGGGGGTTAGGCTTAGGGTTAGAGTGCATTTAGGAGTAGGGTTAGAAGTAGAGTTAGCATCACGGTTAGGGTTTGTGTTGGTAGAATCGAGGTTTAGGGTTAGGCTTAGGGTCAGGATTGCATTTTGGGTCAGAATTGAGTGCATTTAGGCTTAGGCTTACTGTTGAAATTGACGATTTAGTGCTAGGGTTAGAATCGAGCACATTTGGGTCTGGAGTTATGGGTAGAATCCAGTGCATTTAGGGTCAGGTTTAGGGTTAGGATTAGGGTTAGGATTTGTGTTGCTACAATCGAGGGTTAGGGTTAGGCTTAGGGTCAGGATTGCATTTTGGGTCAGAGTCAGTGCATTTAGCCTCTAGGTTAGTGTTGAAATTGACTGATTGAGTGTTAGGGTTAGAATCGAGCACATTTAGGGTTAGAGTTATGGTTAGCATACGTTAGGGTTAGAGATAGGGTTAGGGCAGAGTTAGGGTTAGAATCAAGCGCATTTTTAGTGTTAGGGTTAGGGTTACGGTTAAGGTTAGAGTGCATTTAGGGGTAGGGGTAGGGGTAGGATTAGGATTAGGGTTAGGGTTTTTGTTGGTAGAATTCAGGTTCAGGCTTAGACTTAGGGTCAGGATTGCCTTTTGGGTTAGAATGAAGTGCATTTAGGGTTATAGTTAGTGTTGAGATTGACGATTTAGGGTTAGGGTTAGACACGAGCACATTTAGGGTTATAGTTATGGTTAGAATTCGTTAGGGCTAGGGTTAGGGTTATGGGTAGGGTAGGGGTTGGAATCACGTGCATATTTAGTGTTCGGGTTAGGGTTAATGTAAGTGTTAGAGTGCCTTTAGAGGTAGGGGTAGCGGTAGGATTAGGATTTGGGTTAGGGTTAGTGATGGTAGAATTGAGGATTAGGTTTAGGTTTAGGGTCAGGATTGCATTTTGGATCAGAATCGAGTGTATTTAGGCTTTGGGTTAGTGTTCAAATTGACGATTTAGTGTTAGGGTTTGAATCGAGCACATTTAGGGTTAGAGTTATGCTTAGAATTCAGTGCATTTAGGGTTAGGGTTAGGGTTAGGGTTAGGGTTAGGGTTAGGGTTAAAGTTCTTTTAGGAGTAGCGCTAGGGTTAGGGTTAGAATTAGGGTTAGGGTTAGTGTTGGTAGATTCGAGGTTTAGGGTTAGGCTTAGGGTCAGGGGTGCCTTTTCGGTAAGAATGGAGTGCATTTAGGGTTAGAGTTAGTGTTGAGATTGACGATTTATGGTTAGGGTTAGAATCGAGCACATTAGGGTTAGAGTTATGGATAGAATGCAGTGCATTTAGGGTTAAGGTTAGGGTTAGTGTTAGGGTTAGCTTTCGTGGAATCGAGGATTAGGGTTAGGGTTAGGGTTAAAGTTAGCGTTAGAATCAAGCACATTTTTAGTGTTAGGTTGGGGGTTAGGCTTAGGGTTAGAGTGCATTTAGGAGTAGGGTTAGAAGTAGAGTTAGCATCAGGGATAGGGTTTGTGTTGGTAGAATCGAGGTTTAGGGTTAGGCTTAGGGTCAGGATTGCATTTTGGGTCAGAATTGAGTGCATTTAGGCTTACGCTTACTGTTGAAATTGACGATTTAGTGCTAGGGTTAGAATCGAGCACATTTGGGTCTGGAGTTATGGTTAGAATCCAGTGCATTTAGGGTTAGGTTTAGGGTTAGGATTAGGGTTAGGATTTGTGTTGCTACAATCGAGGGTTTGGGTTAGGCTTAGGGTCAGGATTGCATTTTGGGTCAGAAGTCAGGGCATTTAGGCTCTGGGTTAGTGTTGAAATTGACTGATTGAGTGTTAGGGTTAGAATGGAGCACATGTAGGGTTAGAGTTATGGGTAGCATAAGTTAGGGTTAGGGATAGGGTTAGGGGTAGGGTTAGGGTTAGAATCAAGCGCATTTTTAGTGTTAGGCTTAGGGTTAGGGTTAAGGTTAGAGTGCATTTAGGGGTAGGGGTAGGGGTAGGGTTAGGATTAGGGTTAGGGTTTTTGTTGGTAGAATTCAGGTTCAGGCTTAGACTTAGGGTCAGGATTGCCTTTTGGGTTAGAATCAAGTGCATTTAGGGTTACAGTTAGTGTTGAGATTGAAGATTTAGGGTTAGGGTTAGACACGAGCACATTTAGGGTTATAGTTATGGTTAGAATTCGTTAGGGCTAGGGTTAGGGTTATGGGTAGGGTAGGGGTTGGAATCACGTGCATATTTAGTGTTCGGGTTAGGGTTAATGTAAGTGTTAGAGTGCCTTTAGAGGTAGGGGTAGCGGTAGGATTAGGATTTGGGTTAGGGTTAGTGATGGTAGAATTGAGGATTAGGTTTAGGTTTAGGGTCAGGATTGCATTTTGGATCAGAATCGAGTGTATTTAGGCTTTGGGTTAGTGTTCAAATTGACGATTTAGTGTTAGGGTTTGAATCGAGCACATTTAGGATTAGAGTTATGCTTAGAATTCAGTGCATTTAGGGTTAGGGTTAGGGTTAGGGTTAGGGTTAGGGTTAGGGTTAAAGTTCTTTTAGGAGTAGCGCTTGGGTTAGGGTTAGAATTAGGGTTAGGGTTAGTGTTGGTAGATTCGAGGTTTAGGGTTAGGCTTAGGGTCAGGGGTGCCTTTTCGGTAAGAATGGAGTGCATTTAGGGTTAGAGTTAGTGTTGAGATTGACGATTTAGGGTTAGGGTTAGAATCGAGCACATTAGGGTTAGAGTTATGGATAGAATCCAGTGCATTTAGGGTTAAGGTTAGGGTTAGTGTTAGGGTTAGCTTTCCTGGAATCGAGGATTAGGGTTAGGGTTAGGGTTAAGGTTAGCGTTAGAATCAAGCACATTTTTAGTGTTAGGTTGGGGGTTAGGCTTAGGGTTAGAGTGCATTTAGGAGTAGGGTTAGAAGTAGAGTTAGCATCACGGTTAGGGTTTGTGTTGGTAGAATCGAGGTTTAGGGTTAGGCTTAGGGTCAGGATTGCATTTTGGGTCAGAATTGAGTGCATTTAGGCTTAGGCTTACTGTTGAAATTGACGATTTAGTCCTAGGGTTAGAATGGAGCACATTTGGGTCTGGAGTTATGGGTAGAATCCAGTGCATTTAGGGTCAGGTTTAGGGTTAGGATTAGGGTTAGGATTTGTGTTGCTACAATCGAGGGTTAGGGTTAGGCTTAGGGTCAGGATTGCATTTTGGGTCAGAGTCAGTGCATTTAGCCTCTAGGTTAGTGTTGAAATTGACTGATTGAGTGTTAGGGTTAGAATCGAGCACATTTAGGGTTAGAGTTATGGTTAGCATACGTTAGGGTTAGAGATAGGGTTAGGGCAGAGTTAGGGTTAGAATCAAGCGCATTTTTAGTGTTAGGGTTAGGGTTACGGTTAAGGTTAGAGTGCATTTAGGGGTAGGGGTAGGGGTAGGATTAGGATTAGGGTTAGGGTTTTTGTTGGTAGAATTCAGGTTCAGGCTTAGACTTAGGGTCAGGATTGCCTTTTGGGTTAGAATGAAGTGCATTTAGGGTTACAGTTAGTGTTGAGATTGACGATTTAGGGTTAGGGTTAGACACGAGCACATTTAGGGTTATAGTTATGGTTAGAATTCGTTAGGGCTAGGGTTAGGGTTATGGGTAGGGTAGGGGTTGGAATCACGTGCATATTTAGTGTTCGGGTTAGGGTTAATGTAAGTGTTAGAGTGCCTTTAGAGGTAGGGGTAGCGGTAGGATTAGGATTTGGGTTAGGGTTAGTGATGGTAGAATTGAGGATTAGGTTTAGGTTTAGGGTCAGGATTGCATTTTGGATCAGAATCGAGTGTATTTAGGCTTTGGGTTAGTGTTCAAATTGACGATTTAGTGTTAGGGTTTGAATCGAGCACATTTAGGATTAGAGTTATGCTTAGAATTCAGTGCATTTAGGGTTAGGGTTAGGGTTAGGGTTAGGGTTAGGGTTAGGGTTAGGGTTAGGGTTAGGGTTAAAGTTCTTTTAGGAGTAGCGCTAGGGTTAGGGTTAGAATTAGGGTTAGGGTTAGTGTTGGTAGATTCGAGGTTTAGGGTTAGGCTTAGGGTCAGGGGTGCCTTTTCGGTAAGAATGGAGTGCATTTAGGGTTAGAGTTAGTGTTGAGATTGACGATTTATGGTTAGGGTTAGAATCGAGCACATTAGGGTTAGAGTTATGGATAGAATCCAGTGCATTTAGGGTTAAGGTTAGGGTTAGTGTTAGGGTTAGCTTTCGTGGAATCGAGGATTAGGGTTAGGGTTAGGGTTAAAGTTAGCGTTAGAATCAAGCACATTTTTAGTGTTAGGTTGGGGGTTAGGCTTAGGGTTACAGTGCATTTAGGAGTAGGGTTAGGAGTAGAGTTAGCATCAGGGTTAGGGTTTGTGTTGGTAGAATAGAGGTTTAGGGTTAGGCTTAGGGTCAGGATTGCATTTTGGGTCAGAATTGAGTGCATTTAGGCTTAGGCTTACTGTTGAAATTGACGATTTAGTGCTAGGGTTAGAATCGAGCACATTTGGGTCTGGAGTTATGGTTAGAATCCAGTGCATTTAGGGTTAGGTTTAGGGTTAGGATTAGGGTTAGGATTTGTGTTGCTACAATCGAGGGTTTGGGTTAGGCTTAGGGTCAGGATTGCATTTTGGGTCAGAAGTCAGTGCATTTAGGCTCTGGGTTAGTGTTGAAATTGACTGATTGAGTGTTAGGGTTAGAATGGAGCACATGTAGGGTTAGAGTTATGGGTAGCATAAGTTAGGGTTAGGGATAGGGTTAGGGGTAGGGTTAGGGTTAGAATCAAGCGCATTTTTAGTGTTAGGCTTAGGGTTAGGGTTAAGGTTAGAGTGCATTTAGGGGTAGGGGTAGGGGTAGGGTTAGGATTAGGGTTAGGCTTAGTGTTTGCAGAATCGAGGTTTAGGCTTAGGCTTAGGGTCAGGATTGCATTTTGGGTCAGAATCCAGTGCGTTTTGGCTTAGTGTTAGTGTTGAAATTGACGATTTAGTGTTAGGGTTAGAATTGAGCTCATTTAGGGCTAGCGTTATGGGTAGAAATCAGTGCATTTAGGGTTAGGGTTAGGGTTAGCGTTAGGTTTAGGGTGAGGGTTAGAATAGAGTGCATTTAAGGTTAGGGTTAGGGTTAGGGTTAGGGTTAGTTTTACGGTTATCTTTGGGAGATTCGAGATTTAGGATTCGCTTAGCGTTAGGGTTAGTGTTGGGGTTAGAATGAAGTGTATATTTACTGTTAGGGATAGGGTTAGGTTTAGGGTTAAAGTTCTTTTAGGAGTAGCGTTAGGGTTAGGGTTAGGATTAGGGTTAGGGTTAGTGTTGGTAGATTCGAGGTTTAGGGTTAGGCTTAGGGTCAGGATTGCCTTTTCGGTAAGAATGGAGTGCATTTAGGGTTAGAGTTAGTGTTGAGATTGACGATTTAGGGTTAGGGTTAGAATCGAGCACATTAGGGTTAGAGTTATGGATAGAATCCAGTGCATTTAGGGTTAAGGTTAGGGTTAGTGTTAGGGTTAGCTTTCGTGGAATCGAGGGTTAGGGTTAGGGTTAGGGTTATGGTTAGCGTTAGAATCAAGCACATTTTTAGTGTTAGCTTGGGGGTTAGGCTTAGGGTTAGAGTGCATTTAGGAGTAGGGTTAGAAGTAGAGTTAGCATCAGGGTTAGGGTTTGTGTTGGTAGAATCGAGGTTTAGGGTTAGGCTTAGGGTCAGGATTGCATTTTGGGTCAGAATTGAGTGCATTTAGGCTTAGGCTTACTGTTGAAATTGACGATTTAGTGCTAGGGTTAGAATCGAGCACATTTGGGTCTGGAGTTATGGTTAGAATCCAGTGCATTTAGGGTTAGGTTTAGGGTTAGGATTAGGGTTAGGATTTGTGTTGCTACAATCGAGGGTTTGGGTTAGGCTTAGGGTCAGGATTGCATTTTGGGTCAGAAGTCAGTGCATTTAGGCTCTGGGTTAGTGTTGAAATTGACTGATTGAGTGTTAGGGTTAGAAACGAGCACATGTAGGGTTAGAGTTATGGGTAGCATACGTTAGGGTTAGGGATAGGGTTAGGGGTAGGGTTAGGGTTAGAATCAAGCGCATTTTTAGTGTTAGGCTTAGGGTTAGGGTTAAGGTTAGAGTGCATTTAGGGGTAGGGGTAGGGGTAGGGTTAGGGTTAGGGTTAGGCTTAGTGTTTGCAGAATCGAGGTTTAGTCTTAGGCTTAGGGTCAGGATTGCATTTTGGGTCAGAATCCAGTGCGTTTTCGCTTAGGGTTAGTGTTGAAATTGACGATTTAGTGTTAGGGTTAGAATTGAGCTCATTTAGGGCTAGAGTTATGGGTAGAAATCAGTGCATTTCGGGTTAGGGTTAGGGTTAGGGTTAGTTTTACGGTTATCTTTGGTAGATTCGAGGGTTAGGATTCGCTTAGCGTTAGGGTTAGTGTTAGGGTTAGAATGAAGCGTATTTTTACTGTTAGGGATAGGGTTAGGTTTAGGGTTAAAGTTCTTTTAGGAGTAGCGCTAGGGTTAGGGTTAGGATTAGGGTTAGGGTTAGTGTTGGTAGATTCGAGGTTTAGGGTTAGGCTTAGGGTCAGGATTGCCTTTTCGGTAAGAATGGAGTGCATTTAGGGTTAGAGTTAGTGTTGAGATTGACGATTTAGGGTTAGGGTTAGAATCGAGCACATTAGGGTTAGAGTTATGGATAGAATCCAGTGCATTTAGGGTTAAGGTTAGGGTTAGTGTTAGGGTTAGCTTTCGTGGAATCGAGGGTTAGGGTTAGGGTTAGGGTTATGGTTAGCGTTAGAATCAAGCACATTTTTAGTGTTAGGTTGGGGGTTAGGCTTAGGGTTAGAGTGCATTTAGGAGTAGGGTTAGAAGTAGAGTTAGCATCAGGGTTAGGGTTTGTGTTGGTAGAATCGAGGTTTAGGGTTAGGCTTAGGGTCATGATTGCATTTTGGGTCAGAATTGAGTGCATTTAGGCTTAGGCTTACTGTTGAAATTGACGATTTAGTCCTAGGGTTAGAATGGAGCACATTTGGGTCTGGAGTTATGGGTAGAATCCAGTGCATTTAGGGTCAGGTTTAGGGTTAGGATTAGGGTTAGGGTTTGTGTTGCTACAATCGAGGGTTAGGGTTAGGCTTAGGGTCAGGATTGCATTTTGGGTCAGAGTCAGTGCATTTAGACTCTGGGTTAGTGTTGAAATTGACTGATTGAGTGTTAGCGTTAGAATCGAGCACATGTAGGGTTAGAGTTATGGTTAGCATACGTTAGGGTTAGACATAGGGTTAGGGCAGGGTTAGGGTTAGAATCAAGCGCATTTTTAGTGTTAGGGTTAGGGTTAGGGTTAAGGTTAGAGTGCATTTAGGGGTAGGGGTAGGGGTAGGGTTAGGATTAGGGTTAGGGTTTTTGTTGGTAGAATTCAGGTTCAGGCTTAGACTTAGGGTCAGGATTGCCTTTTGGGTTAGAATCAAGTGCATTTAGGGTTACAGTTAGTGTTGAGATTGAAGATTTAGGGTTAGGGTTAGACACGAGCACATTTAGGGTTATAGTTATGGTTAGAATTCGTTAGGGCTAGGGTTAGGGTTATGGGTAGGGTAGGGGTTGGAATCACGTGCATATTTAGTGTTCGGGTTAGGGTTAATGTAAGTGTTAGAGTGCCTTTAGAGGTAGGGGTAGCGGTAGGATTAGGATTTGGGTTAGGGTTAGTGATGGTAGAATTGAAGATTAGGTTTAGGTTTAGGGTCAGGATTGCATTTTGGATCAGAATCGAGTGTATTTAGGCTTTGGGTTAGTGTTCAAATTGACGATTTAGTGTTAGGGTTTGAATCGAGCACATTTAGGATTAGAGTTATGCTTAGAATTCAGTGCATTTAGGGTTAGGGTTAGGGTTAGGGTTAGGGTTAGGGTTAGGGTTAAAGTTCTTTTAGGAGTAGCGCTTGGGTTAGGGTTAGAATTAGGGTTAGGGTTAGTGTTGGTAGATTCGAGGTTTAGGGTTAGGCTTAGGGTCAGGGGTGCCTTTTCGGTAAGAATGGAGTGCATTTAGGGTTAGAGTTAGTGTTGAGATTGACGATTTAGGGTTAGGGTTAGAATCGAGCACATTAGGGTTAGAGTTATGGATAGAATCCAGTGCATTTAGGGTTAAGGTTAGGGTTAGTGTTAGGGTTAGCTTTCCTGGAATCGAGGATTAGGGTTAGGGTTAGGGTTAAGGTTAGCGTTAGAATCAAGCACATTTTTAGTGTTAGGTTGGGGGTTAGGCTTAGGGTTAGAGTGCATTTAGGAGTAGGGTTAGAAGTAGAGTTAGCATCACGGTTAGGGTTTGTGTTGGTAGAATCGAGGTTTAGGGTTAGGCTTAGGGTCAGGATTGCATTTTGGGTCAGAATTGAGTGCATTTAGGCTTAGGCTTACTGTTGAAATTGACGATTTAGTCCTAGGGTTAGAATGGAGCACATTTGGGTCTGGAGTTATGGGTAGAATCCAGTGCATTTAGGGTCAGGTTTAGGGTTAGGATTAGGGTTAGGATTTGTGTTGCTACAATCGAGGGTTAGGGTTAGGCTTAGGGTCAGGATTGCATTTTGGGTCAGAGTCAGTGCATTTAGCCTCTAGGTTAGTGTTGAAATTGACTGATTGAGTGTTAGGGTTAGAATCGAGCACATTTAGGGTTAGAGTTATGGTTAGCATACGTTAGGGTTAGAGATAGGGTTAGGGCAGAGTTAGGGTTAGAATCAAGCGCATTTTTAGTGTTAGGGTTAGGGTTACGGTTAAGGTTAGAGTGCATTTAGGGGTAGGGGTAGGGGTAGGATTAGGATTAGGGTTAGGGTTTTTGTTGGTAGAATTCAGGTTCAGGCTTAGACTTAGGGTCAGGATTGCCTTTTGGGTTAGAATGAAGTGCATTTAGGGTTACAGTTAGTGTTGAGATTGACGATTTAGGGTTAGGGTTAGACACGAGCACATTTAGGGTTATAGTTATGGTTAGAATTCGTTAGGGCTACGGTTAGGGTTATGGGTAGGGTAGGGGTTGGAATCACGTGCATATTTAGTGTTCGGGTTAGGGTTAATGTAAGTGTTAGAGTGCCTTTAGAGGTAGGGGTAGCGGTAGGATTAGGATTTGGGTTAGGGTTAGTGATGGTAGAATTGAGGATTAGGTTTAGGTTTAGGGTCAGGATTGCATTTTGGATCAGAATCGAGTGTATTTAGGCTTTGGGTTAGTGTTCAAATTGACGATTTAGTGTTAGGGTTTGAATCGATCACATTTAGGGTTAGAGTTATGCTTAGAATTCAGTGCATTTAGGGTTAGGGTTAGGGTTAGGGTTAGGGTTAGGGTTAGGGTTAAAGTTCTTTTAGGAGTAGCGCTAGGGTTAGGGTTAGAATTAGGGTTAGGGTTAGTGTTGGTAGATTCGAGGTTTAGGGTTAGGCTTAGGGTCAGGGGTGCCTTTTCGGTAAGAATGGAGTGCATTTAGGGTTAGAGTTAGTGTTGAGATTGACGATTTATGGTTAGGGTTAGAATCGAGCACATTAGGGTTAGAGTTATGGATAGAATGCAGTGCATTTAGGGTTAAGGTTAGGGTTAGTGTTAGGGTTAGCTTTCGTGGAATCGAGGATTAGGGTTAGGGTTAGGGTTAAAGTTAGCGTTAGAATCAAGCACATTTTTAGTGTTTGGTTGGGGGTTAGGCTTAGGGTTACAGTGCATTTAGGAGTAGGGTTAGAAGTAGAGTTAGCATCAGGGTTAGGGTTTGTGTTGGTAGAATCGAAGTTTAGGGTTAGGCTTAGGGTCAGGATTGCATTTTGGGTCAGAATTGAGTGCATTTAGGCTTACGCTTACTGTTGAAATTGACGATTTAGTGCTAGGGTTAGAATCGAGCACATTTGGGTCTGGAGTTATGGTTAGAATCCAGTGCATTTAGGGTTAGGTTTAGGGTTAGGATTAGGGTTAGGATTTGTGTTGCTACAATCGAGGGTTTGGGTTAGGCTTAGGGTCAGGATTGCATTTTGGGTCAGAAGTCAGGGCATTTAGCCTCTGGGTTAGTGTTGAAATTGACTGATTGAGTGTTAGGGTTAGAATGGAGCACATGTAGGGTTAGAGTTATGGGTAGCATAAGTTAGGGTTAGGGATAGGGTTAGGGGTAGGGTTAGGGTTAGAATCAAGCGCATTTTTAGTGTTAGGCTTAGGGTTAGGGTTAAGGTTAGAGTGCATTTAGGGGTAGGGGTAGGGGTAGGGTTAGGATTAGGGTTAGGCTTAGTGTTTGCAGAATCGAGGTTTAGGCTTAGGCTTAGGGTCAGGATTGCATTTTGGGTCAGAATCCAGTGCGTTTTGGCTTAGGGTTAGTGTTGAAATTGACGATTTAGTGTTAGGGTTAGAATTGAGCTCACTTAGGGCTAGCGTTATGGGTAGAAATCAGTGCATTTAGGGTTAGGGTTAGGGTTAGCGTTAGGTTTAGGATGAGGGTTAGAATAGAGTGCATTTAAGGTTAGGGTTAGGGTTAGGGTTAGGGTTAGTTTTACGGTTATCTTTGGGAGATTCGAGATTTAGGATTCGCTTAGCGTTAGGGTTAGTGTTAGGGTTAGAATGAAGTGTATATTTACTGTTAGGGATAGGGTTAGGTTTAGGGTTAAAGTTCTTTTAGGAGCAGCGTTAGGGTTAGGGTTAGGATTAGGGTTAGGGTTAGTGTTGGTAGATTCGAGGTTTAGGGTTAGGCTTAGGGTCAGGATTGCCTTTTCGGTAAGAATGGAGTGCATTTAGGGTTAGAGTTAGTGTTGAGATTGACGATTTAGGGTTAGGGTGTTAGAATCGAGCACATTAGGGTTAGAGTTATGGATAGAATCCAGTGCATTTAGGGTTAAGGTTAGGGTTAGTGTTAGGGTTAGCTTTCGTGATCGAGGGTTAGGGTTAGGGTTAGGGTTATGGTTAGCGTTAGAATCAAGCACATTTTTAGTGTTAGCTTGGGGGTTAGGCTTAGGGTTAGAGTGCATTTAGGAGTAGGGTTAGAAGTAGAGTTAGCATCAGGGTTAGGGTTTGTGTTGGTAGAATCGAGGTTTAGGGTTAGGCTTAGGGTCAGGATTGCATTTTGGGTCAGAATTGAGTGCATTTAGGCTTAGGCTTACTGTTGAAATTGACGATTTAGTGCTAGGGTTAGAATGGAGCACATTTGGGTCTGGAGTTATGGTTAGAATCCAGTGCATTTAGGGTTAGGCTTAGGGTCAGGATTGCATTTTGGGTCAGAAGTCAGTGCATTTAGGCTCTGGGTTAGTGTTGAAATTGACTGATTGAGTGTTAGGGTTAGAAGCGAGCACATGTAGGGTTAGAGTTATGGTTAGGATACGTTAGGGTTAGGGATAGGGTTAGGGGTAGGGTTAGGGTTAGAACCAAGCGTATTTTTAGTGTTAGACTTAGGGTTAGGGTTAAGGTTAGAGTGCATTTAGGGGTAGGGGTAGGGGTAGGGTTAGGATTAGGGTTAGGCTTAGTGTTTGCAGAATCGAGGTTTAGGCTTAGGCTTAGGGTCAGGATTGCATTTTGGGTCAGAATCCAGTGCGTTTTGGCTTAGGGTTAGTGTTGAAATTGACGATTTAGTGTTAGGGTTAGAACTGAGCTCATTGAGGGCTAGAGTTATGGGTAGAAATCAGTGCATTCAGGGTTAGGGTTAGGGTTAGCGTTAGGTTTAGGGTGAGGGTTAGAATAGAGTGCATTTAAGGTTAGGGTTAGGGTTAGGGTTAGGGTTAGTTTTACGGTTATCTTTGGTAGATTCGAGGGTTAGGATTCGCTTAGCGTTAGGGTTAGTGTTAGGGTTAGAATGAAGCGTAATTTTACTGTTAGGGATAGGGTTAGGTTTAGGGTTAAAGTTCTTTTAGGAGTAGCGTTAGGGTTAGGGTTAGGATTAGGGTTAGGGTTAGTGTTGGTAGATTCGAGGTTTAGGGTTAGGCTTAGGGTCAGGATTGCCTTTTCGGTAAGAATGGAGTGCATTTAGGGTTAGAGTTAGTGTTGAGATTGACGATTTAGGGTTAGGGTTAGAATCGAGCACATTAGGGTTAGAGTTATGGATAGAATCCAGTGCATTTAGGGTTAAGGTTAGGGTTAGTGTTAGGGTTAGCTTTCGTGGAATCGAGGGTTAGGGTTAGGGTTAGGGTTATGGTTAGCGTTAGAATCAAGCACATTTTTAGTGTTAGGTTGGGGGTTAGGCTTAGGGTTAGAGTCCATTTAGGAGTAGGGTTAGAAGTAGAGTTAGCATCACGGTTAGGGTTTGTGTTGGTAGAATCGAGGTTTAGGGTTAGGCTTAGGGTCATGATTGCATTTTGGGTCAGAATTGAGTGCATTTAGGCTTAGGCTTACTGTTGAAATTGACGATTTAGTGCTAGGGTTAGAATGGAGCACATTTGGGTCTGGAGTTATGGGTAGAATCCAGTGCATTTAGGGGTCAGGTTTAGGGTTAGGATTAGGGTTAGGGTTTGTGTTGCTACAATCGAGGGTTAGGGTTAGGCTTAGGGTCAGGATTGCATTTTGGGTCAGAGTCAGTGCATTTAGCCTCTGGGTTAGTGTTGAAATTGACTGATTGAGTGTTAGGGTTAGAATCGAGCACATGTAGGGTTAGAGTTATGGTTAGCATACGTTAGGGTTAGACATAGGGTTAGGGCAGGGTTAGGGTTAGAATCAAGCGCATTTTTAGTGTTAGGGTTAGGGTTAGGGTTAAGGTTAGAGTGCATTTAGGGGTAGGGGTAGGGGTAGGGTTAGGATTAGGGTTAGGGTTTTTGTTGGTAGAATTCAGGTTCAGGCTTAGACTTAGGGTCAGGATTGCCTTTTGGGTTAGAATCAAGTGCATTTAGGGTTACAGTTAGTGTTGAGATTGAAGATTTAGGGTTAGGGTTAGACACGAGCACATTTAGGGTTATAGTTATGGTTAGAATTCGTTAGGGCTAGGGTTAGGGTTATGGGTAGGGTAGGGGTTGGAATCACGTGCATATTTAGTGTTCGTGTTAGGGTTAATGTAAGTGTTAGAGTGCCTTTAGAGGTAGGGGTAGCGGTAGGATTAGGATTTGGGTTAGGGTTAGTGATGGTAGAATTGAGGATTAGGTTTAGGTTTAGGGTCAGGATTGCATTTTGGATCAGAATCGAGTGTATTTAGGCTTTGGGTTAGTGTTCAAATTGACGATTTAGTGTTAGGGTTTGAATCGAGCACATTTAGGATTAGAGTTATGCTTAGAATTCAGTGCATTTAGGGTTAGGGTTAGGGTTAGGGTTAGGGTTAGGGTTAGGGTTAAAGTTCTTTTAGGAGTAGCGCTTGGGTTAGGGTTAGAATTAGGGTTAGGGTTAGTGTTGGTAGATTCGAGGTTTAGGGTTAGGCTTAGGGTCAGGGGTGCCTTTTCGGTAAGAATGGAGTGCATTTAGGGTTAGAGTTAGTGTTGAGATTGACGATTTAGGGTTAGGGTTAGAATCGAGCACATTAGGGTTAGAGTTATGGATAGAATCCAGTGCATTTAGGGTTAAGGTTAGGGTTAGTGTTAGGGTTAGCTTTCGTGGAATCGAGGATTAGGGTTAGGGTTAGGGTTAAGGTTAGCGTTAGAATCAAGCACATTTTTAGTGTTAGGTTGGGGGTTAGGCTTAGGGTTAGAGTGCATTTAGGAGTAGGGTTAGAAGTAGAGTTAGCATCAGGGTTAGGGTTTGTGTTGGTAGAATCGAGGTTTAGGGTTAGGCTTAGGGTCAGGATTGCATTTTTGGTCAGAATTGAGTGCATTTAGGCTTAGGCTTACTGTTGAAATTGACGATTTAGTCCTAGGGTTAGAATCGAGCACATTTGGGTCTGGAGTTATGGTTAGAATCCAGTGCATTTAGGGTTAGGTTTAGGATTAGGATTAGGGTTAGGATTTGTGTTGCTACAATCGAGGGTTTGGGTTAGGCTTAGGGTCAGGATAGCATTTTGGGTCAGAAGTCAGTGCATTTAGGCTCTGGGTTAGTGTTGAAATTGACTGATTGAGTGTTAGGGTTAGAAACGAGCACATGTAGGGTTAGAGTTATGGGTAGCATACGTTAGGGTTAGGGATAGGGTTAGGGGTAGGGTTAGGGTTAGAATCAAGCGCATTTTTAGTGTTAGGCTTAGGGTTAGGGTTAAGGTTAGAGTGCATTTAGGGGTAGGGGTAGGGGTAGGGTTAGGGTTAGGGTTAGGCTTAGTGTTTGCAGAATCGAGGTTTAGTCTTAGGCTTAGGGTCAGGATTGCATTTTGGGTCAGAATCCAGTGCGTTTTGGCTTAGGGTTAGTGTTGAAATTGACGATTTAGTGTTAGGGTTAGAATTGAGCTCATTTAGGGCTAGAGTTATGGGTAGAAATCAGTGCATTTAGGGTTAGGGTTAGGGTTAGGGTTAGGGTTAGTTTTACGGTTATCTTTGGTAGATTCGAGGGTTAGGATTCGCTTAGCGTTAGGGTTAGTGTTAGGGTTAGAATGAAGCGTATTTTTACTGTTAGGGATAGGGTTAGGTTTAGGGTTAAAGTTCTTTTAGGAGTAGCGTTAGGGTTAGGGTTAGGATTAGGGTTAGGGTTAGTGTTGGTAGATTCGAGGTTTAGGGTTAGGCTTAGGGTCAGGATTGCCTTTTCGGTAAGAATGGAGTGCATTTAGGGTTAGAGTTAGTGTTGAGATTGACGATTTAGGGTTAGGGTTAGAATCGAGCACATTAGGGTTAGAGTTATGGATAGAATCCAGTGCATTTAGGGTTAAGGTTAGGGTTAGTGTTAGGGTTAGCTTTCGTGGAATCGAGGGTTAGGGTTAGGGTTAGGGTTATGGTTAGCGTTAGAATCAAGCACATTTTTAGTGTTAGGTTGGGGGTTAGGCTTAGGGTTAGAGTGCATTTAGGAGTAGGGTTAGAAGTAGAGTTAGCATCAGGGTTAGGGTTTGTGTTGGTAGAATCGAGGTTTAGGGTTAGGCTTAGGGTCAGGATTGCATTTTGGGTCAGAATTGAGTGCATTTAGGCTTAGGCTTACTGTTGAAATTGACGATTTAGTGCTAGGGTTAGAATGGAGCACATTTGGGTCTGGAGTTATGGGTAGAATCCAGTGCATTTAGGGTCAGGTTTAGGGTTAGGATTAGGGTTAGGGTTTGTGTTGCTACAATCGAGGGTTAGGGTTAGGCTTAGGGTCAGGATTGCATTTTGGGTCAGAGTCAGTGCATTTAGCCTCTGGGTTAGTGTTGAAATTGACTGATTGAGTGTTAGGGTTAGAATCGAGCACATGTAGGGTTAGAGTTATGGTTAGCATATGTTAGGGTTAGACATAGGGTTAGGGCAGGGTTAGGGTTAGAATCAAGCGCATTTTTAGTGTTAGGGTTAGGGTTAGGGTTAAGGTTAGAGTGCATTTAGGGGTAGGGGTAGGGGTAGGGTTAGGATTAGGGTTAGGGTTTTTGTTGGTAGAATTCAGGTTCAGGCTTAGACTTAGGGTCAGGATTGCCTTTTGGGTTAGAATCAAGTGCATTTAGGGTTACAGTTAGTGTTGAGATTGAAGATTTAGGGTTAGGGTTAGACACGAGCACATTTAGGGTTATAGTTATGGTTAGAATTCGTTAGGGCTAGGGTTAGGGTTATGGGTAGGGTAGGGGTTGGAATCACGTGCATATTTAGTGTTCGGGTTAGGGTTAATGTAAGTGTTAGAGTGCCTTTAGAGGTAGGGGTAGCGGTAGGATTAGGATTTGGGTTAGGGTTAGTGATGGTAGAATTGAGGATTAGGTTTAGGTTTAGGGTCAGGATTGCATTTTGGATCAGAATCGAGTGTATTTAGGCTTTGGGTGAGTGTTCAAATTGACGATTTAGTGTTAGGGTTTGAATCGAGCACATTTAGGATTAGAGTTATGCTTAGAATTCAGTGCATTTAGGGTTAGGGTTAGGGTTAGGGTTAGGGTTAGGGTTAAAGTTCTTTTAGGAGTAGCGCTTGGGTTAGGGTTAGAATTAGGGTTAGGGTTAGTGTTGGTAGATTCGAGGTTTAGGGTTAGGCTTAGGGTCAGGGGTGCCTTTTCGGTAAGAATGGAGTGCATTTAGGGTTAGAGTTAGTGTTGAGATTGACGATTTAGGGTTAGGGTTAGAATCGAGCACATTAGGGTTAGAGTTATGGATAGAATCCAGTGCATTTAGGGTTAAGGTTAGGGTTAGTGTTAGGGTTAGCTTTCGTGGAATCGAGGATTAGGGTTAGGGTTAGGGTTAAGGTTAGCGTTAGAATCAAGCACATTTTTAGTGTTAGGTTGGGGGTTAGGCTTAGGGTTAGAGTGCATTTAGGAGTAGGGTTAGAAGTAGAGTTAGCATCAGGGTTAGGGTTTGTGTTGGTAGAATCGAGGTTTAGGGTTAGGCTTAGGGTCAGGATTGCATTTTGGGTCAGAATTGAGTGCATTTAGGCTTAGGCTTACTGTTGAAATTGACGATTTAGTGCTAGGGTTAGAATCGAGCACATTTGGGTCTGGAGTTATGGGTAGAATCCAGTGCATTTAGGGTCAGGTTTAGGGTTAGGATTAGGGTTAGGATTTGTGTTGCTACAATCGAGGGTTAGGGTTAGGCTTAGGGTCAGGATTGCATTTTGGGTCAGAGTCAGTGCATTTAGCCTCTAGGTTAGTGTTGAAATTGACTGATTGAGTGTTAGGGTTAGAATCGAGCACATTTAGGGTTAGAGTTATGGTTAGCATACGTTAGGGTTAGAGATAGGGTTAGGGCAGAGTTAGGGTTAGAATCAAGCGCATTTTTAGTGTTAGGGTTAGGGTTACGGTTAAGGTTAGAGTGCATTTAGGGGTAGGGGTAGGCGTAGGATTAGGATTAGGGTTAGGGTTTTTGTTGGTAGAATTCAGGTTCAGGCTTAGACTTAGGGTCAGGATTGCCTTTTGGGTTAGAATGAAGTGCATTTAGGGTTACAGTTAGTGTTGAGATTGACGATTTAGGGTTAGGGTTAGACACGAGCACATTTAGGGTTATAGTTATGGTTAGAATTCGTTAGGGCTACGGTTAGGGTTATGGGTAGGGTAGGGGTTGGAATCACGTGCATATTTAGTGTTCGGGTTAGGGTTAATGTAAGTGTTAGAGTGCCTTTAGAGGTAGGGGTAGCGGTAGGATTAGGATTTGGGTTAGGGTTAGTGATGGTAGAATTGAGGATTAGGTTTAGGTTTAGGGTCAGGATTGCATTTTGGATCAGAATCGAGTGTATTTAGGCTTTGGGTTAGTGTTCAAATTGACGATTTAGTGTTAGGGTTTGAATCGATCACATTTAGGGTTAGAGTTATGCTTAGAATTCAGTGCATTTAGGGTTAGGGTTAGGGTTAGGGTTAGGGTTAGGGTTAGGGTTAGGGTTAGGGTTAGGGTTAAAGTTCTTTTAGGAGTAGCGCTAGGGTTAGGGTTAGAATTAGGGTTAGGGTTAGTGTTGGTAGATTCGAGGTTTAGGGTTAGGCTTAGGGTCAGGGGTGCCTTTTCGGTAAGAATGGAGTGCATTTAGGGTTAGAGTTAGTGTTGAGATTGACGATTTATGGTTAGGGTTAGAATCGAGCACATTAGGGTTAGAGTTATGGATAGAATGCAGTGCATTTAGGGTTAAGGTTAGGGTTAGTGTTAGGGTTAGCTTTCGTGGAATCGAGGATTAGGGTTAGGGTTAGGGTTAAAGTTAGCGTTAGAATCAAGCACATTTTTAGTGTTAGGTTGGGGGTTAGGCTTAGGGTTACAGTGCATTTAGGAGTAGGGTTAGGAGTAGAGTTAGCATCAGGGTTAGGGTTTGTGTTGGTAGAATCGAGGTTTAGGGTTAGGCTTAGGGTCAGGATTGCATTTTGGGTCAGAATTGAGTGCATTTAGGCTTACGCTTACTGTTGAAATTGACGATTTAGTGCTAGGGTTAGAATCGAGCACATTTGGGTCTGGAGTTATGGTTAGAATCCAGTGCATTTAGGGTTAGGTTTAGGGTTAGGATTAGGGTTAGGATTTGTGTTGCTACAATCGAGGGTTTGGGTTAGGCTTAGGGTCAGGATTGCATTTTGGGTCAGAAGTCAGTGCATTTAGGCTCTGGGTTAGTGTTGAAATTGACTGATTGAGTGTTAGGGTTAGAATGGAGCACATGTAGGGTTAGAGTTATGGGTAGCATAAGTTAGGGTTAGGGATAGGGTTAGGGGTAGGGTTAGGGTTAGAATCAAGCGCATTTTTAGTGTTAGGCTTAGGGTTAGGGTTAAGGTTAGAGTGCATTTAGGGGTAGGGGTAGGGGTAGGGTTAGGATTAGGGTTAGGCTTAGTGTTTGCAGAATCGA